>NC_085843.1:114569703-114787203 GCF_035594765.1 Anolis carolinensis
GGTTGTGCAACTTCAGGCAAAACATTAGAAACCCCATTCATCCAATTCAGCCCACACAAGTTTTGCCTCAGTGACTGAAAAAAAGTCACTTGCTAAAGCGTCAATGTCTAGTCTGAAGTTCTCTTCTCTTTGTTTCCTTTTGGGTGGCATTCATCCTGCATGGTGTGGAAAGTCTAGCACTTTTAGATGCATCATGTTCAGGAAAGGTATCCATAAGGATTCAGCCTTGGATTCTTTCAGACCCTGAGCATTAGCTATGAAATCTGTAGCAGAAATCTGATCTTCTTCAGCCAGTAGTATCACAATCTTGGCTTTGGTTGACTTTTCTTTCTCAGATTCTAGACTCGAGGCACGGGCCTTGACATATATTCCTACCTGTAGTCCAAATAGTCCCATGTGAAAAGCATCCCCAAATATCACTTCAGAAAATAACAAAGATTTTGTGAGGTGAAAAAAATCTTTTAGTTTGCTGGCATGGCTCAGATCTAGCAGAGGATCTTGCCAGCAGAAGGAAGAACCTGATTTTGCCAGCTATTTTTTCTGCTTTGCCCCTCAGACACTATTTCTAAATATTGCCCAGTGCTTCTAAGGTTTCATGGTGACCAGCATGCTATTGGGAGGGGGCTACAAATATAAAGGTTTCATAAATGTAACCTCATTACCCCATATCATGGGCTGATGGCTGTCCTGGATAGTCTTATTGGGAGTTGCAATCCTACAACACCTGGATAACCAAATGTTTTCATTTGGAGGACACCAATCAGTCAACATAAACAAAATAGGCATAGGAAGTGCAGCTAGATACATCTGTCATAATACCAGTATTATCTCATGATGAAAACATATGACACTGCCTACACAATGGGGAAAAGATAGATTATATTAAGAGCCAAGAATATTTTTGTGGCCTTCAGGATATCAGACTACTATTTCCAATAATGGCTATGCTGGTTAGAACCAGTAGGAGTTGCAGATCTCTAGAAAGCCATGATTTCCCCACCTCTGACTTATTTTACAGATCAAAAAAATTTTTTTTGATAACCGTTTTTGTTTAGTTGGCATCAACTTGTTCGCTTCTTAATATTTGTGTGTATCTGGATTTTTCTTTCTTCCCTTGTGGCTATTCTGTGATTATTTATCTATTGGTGTATTGAATAACTTTGAAATGTAGTAGGAAACTTGGGTTAAAAGATAAATATATAAATACATAATTTCACAGAGAATATCAGAATATTAGTTTATATCTGCACAAGCTAACCATCTCTCTTCCTTTCTGGTTTTTTTTCTTGAAGGTTTTCATCTCTACCACAAGTTGCCCCATGTAGTGCCTGAGAGTTGCCTCCTTATTCTGGTTGGATTGATTCTAGGAGGGATTATGTTTGGAGTACAAGAAACGTCTCCCCCTGTGATGAAAAGTGATGTCTTCTTCTTGTATCTTCTTCCTCCAATTGTCCTTGATGCTGGCTATTTTATGCCAACACGCCTCTTCTTTGAGAACTTTGGTACTATTTTCTGGTATGCAGTTGTGGGAACTCTCTGGAATTCCTTTGGAATTGGCATTTCACTATTTGCCATTTGCCAGGTTGATGCCTTTGGCCTGACTGACATCACCCTGCTGCAGAGCCTCCTTTTTGGCAGCTTGATTTCAGCTGTTGATCCTGTAGCGGTGTTGGCTGTTTTTGAAAACATTCATGTCAATGAGCAACTGTACATTCTAGTTTTTGGGGAGTCACTCTTGAATGATGCTGTAACCGTGGTAAGTTGCTTTTAATATATATGTGTGTGTGTGTGTGTGTGTGTGTGTGTGTTTATCACTTAAACTCTTGTAGTCTGAATTCTATTGTTAGTTCTAACTAGGGTGGACCTAATTAAATTAAATTGAGTTGACTTACTATTGGATCATTGATTCAGTAGTTCTGTTTTAGTTGGGTTTAACCCATTACTTCTAACTTGTCATTTTTCTTTCAGCAATAAAAGTTATAGAGCAGAAATATTATTGTGTTTAAGAACAATGCCTATCCTAACATAATTTAATTAAAGGATAAATATTTGCAATATATGGTAATGGTTTCATTATTGGATTTTCTTAAGCCTTATGCATTTTATGTATTTATTTTATTTTATTTCATTACATCCTGCCTTTCTCGTAATATGGGACCCATAGTGGTATGCAACATCTTAAAAACACAATGTAATTAAATCACTCTTAATATTAAAGTTAAAATACAATTAAACTAAGACTGAAAAACACATATTAAAACCATTAAAAGATATTTAAAACATGCTAAAATAAAAAAGATCACTTCATCTCCACATTAAAAGCTGTATCTGCTATCATCAAATGGCTCTTCACATGAAAGCATCTTCTCCTGCCAGCAGAAAGAGAAAGGGGGGGAGGCAGCTTGGCTTCTTTTGGGAGCAGCCACCACAGAAAGCAGAAATATCAAGATGTGGGAGAGTGCTTCTTGGCATTATCTGACTTTGGGATAAGTACACAGAGTCCGGAGAGCAAATGAATATTGCATTCAGATATTTCATGCAACAGTGTCTCATTCTGGACACTTACCTGATTATAAGCACTTTGAGGCTATTCCTTTATGTAACTGATCCTGCATCCCTTAGATGGGGAATAGTTAATCATTAACTGGATTTGTTTTAAAAGATGACAGACTTCATTTACCTGAGCAATCAGTTTCCATAAGTGACAATTATCACACAAGGAACGTTATTAGACTTTGCCCTTCACTTAGTTTTCTTTTGAAAAATCATTTTTTCATCCATCACTTTCTCCTATACCTGTTATAATAATTATTGTATAAACAGTGCAATAAATTCCATTCCCAAAACAAAATATATTTTTTCTTAAATGCACAATACTTATTTTGCGTGTACTCAAACTGTTGTAATAATAAAGTCATGGTTTCTCAGTAAAAGACCCTCAAATGATATCCAATCAGACTGGCTCCTTAAAAAGAAAAAAAAATGAAGCCCAAAATAGATACATAGTGTGTAGGTATATATTTTTGTCTTTAGTGAATTGCTGGTTTGTGTTTCTGACCATCACTGGAATGAAATTCATAGAAATGGGAAGCAAACCCTCTCCTGTGTTGGCACCAATGAAAACATTTGAACATAGAGTTGCCCTGGAAGAACTAGAGATTCCTAGGAAGAACATATTAAATTCACAAAGAATCAAATCCACAAAAGTTAAACCAGCGTTAAACCAGCAAATGTGTGGATGGAGCACCTGAGTCTAACAACATCGGGAAGACCACATGATTCCCCAGACTTGCCTTATAAGTTTTCAGATCAGTAAACCTTACAGTAGTGAAGAGCCAATGCTTAAGGAGTGATTGTCTTCATGGCCAACTGTAGTAGTAAATCACTGTGTCTTCATTTACTCCAAAGACTTAGGGGAAGTCTCCATGCCTCCAACATTAGGAAAGTTCTGAATCTTGTCATAGAATCCAGGACCTTCTTGGTGGTTTTTTAAAACTTGGAATCTAGATGCATTAAGAGGCTTACTCAGGATTTAATTGCATTAACCTGTGTTCATAATATGGACACAACAGGCTAATGTGATTCCTACACTGCATTATATGTCAGTGTAAGTGTACAACATGTAGAGGACCATATGATTCCACATACTTGCCTTATAAGTTTTCAGATCATTAAAACTTAATAAGAGTCAATGCTTAAGGAGTGTTTGTGTTCATGGTAACATGAGTTTTCCTCAATTGTAATGTTCTGTTACATTTTTTAAAAACGAAAAGATCTAAAAATCTTATAGTATGCTCATTCTATAATATATTTAATTTAATAATATACTAGCAGATGTTACCAGTCATGCTTTGGAGGCTTATGAAATATTTATAAAATGTGCTCTTACTATATTAAGAATATAAGACGAGCTTTGCTAGAGCAGACCAAAGGTCCATCTAATCCTGCTTGCTGTTTTCTCCAAATTATCATATGTTCTGTGATGCTCAGTAGCAGAAAAAAATATGTGTGTGTTATATAGATATACTTTTAAATTGCGTCTCCAATGATTTCAAAGCCATAGGCAGTAAAATCACAATCACATACCAATAAAAGATAATGACATTTAATATTTAAAAGGATCAAAAACAGTTTTAAAAGCAACCTGATAAATTTTTTATTCCCTGGAAAATGTAGCAATAGAATTATCATGACCTCATGTAGGAGACAGTTTGACAAATGTGCCAATGCAAATAAAACCTTATCCTTTGTGCTCACCCCTTCATTTACTTTTTTGATGGTGGCACTTGCAATGGGACTCTTAATGAAGATGTCAGATATCAGGTAGGCTCAAAAGTATAGAAATAGAAGGTGTCTTGGAGCAAAATTGTTCAAGCCTTTGTATGTTAGATTCAGTGTCTTGACCAACTTGCACATAGGAACAAACTGGAAGTAGTGAAGTTGATCTGGGACTAGTGATACAGAGGACCCTTCTACACAGCCATAAAACCCAGAACATCAAGGCAGAAAATCCCACAATATCTGCCTTGAACTTGGTTATATGAGTCCACACTGCCATATATTCCAGTTTAAAGCAGAAAATGTGGGAATTTATTCAGCTGTGTGGAAGGGGCCAGAGTCTCTAAAGTACATACCAGACAACAGTCTGCCTCCTGATAATTGAGTTCCATCATTGTAGCTATCTTTGCAGATGCAAACTGACCAAAACCTACCTTGTAAGTAGTCCAGCATCTCAGCTGAAGTGTTTCTAAGACTTGGGAATTGAGAAATGATGAATGTTTCCTGTTGTGGGGGACAGTGATATATGCAGCTGGAGAGAGACCTCCCGGGGTCATTTCAGAGCTACTTGCTGCAAAGTGTGCTGCAAATCCAGTACTGCAATCTTTAACATCTCATACAGCATTTGATTTAAGAAGTAGTAAGTTTTGGTCATTTAACAGTCTTAAACAGGAACCCCTAAAGTTACATGATCATAAGTCCAGCTTGTTATCTCATAAATACTCATAAATGTCAAATTAAATGTCAACCATAGTAGTAAGCCATTCTTCTATAAGTAGGATTTTGAGTTTGTTTTGTTTTAAATGGGATCATTCAAACATGAGATTCTGCATTTGTAATGTGAAATGATACGGCTCAGTGGCTGCTTCATTTTGTTGAAAATAAACTGGGCTAATGCCCAAGTTTAATGGCAGTTATTTGATAGGAGGAAGGAATGTCCGGGGAATGGAACAAGGAAGTGAGCAAGCAGCTTTAATGTGAGATCGGAACATGTTCCAGAAAGTTCAGGTTCTCTCCTGTGCAATAGATATAAATCCCATGTCAAGGAATTTTAGTGTTATTCCTTCTCTTTCAGTTTGGCAATTTCTCCTCAGATAGGTCTGTTTAAGTACACTGTAACTATAACTTGTAACTTTATTATTTTTTCACCATGAGTCATAACTATTAAATATGTAAAAACGCAAAGTACATATAAAATACAAATCAGCTCAATGTGACATTTATAATTATCACACAGTGGCCATACATGAAAAAACCTAAATCTACTACAATAAAAATTTGCAATAAAACTTTCGTTTCTCTTTTAACATCCTCTTCAAAATTAAAACATAGGCATAAGCTTGAAAATGAAAGAGTTCTGTGCTCTTTCCAGTTTTATTTACCCTGTTTGACCCTTAGGTTTCTAATAGTCAGAGCATAGTTTGCAACCTGCATTGTAATTAACCACCTCATCACACAGCTCCAAATAAGCATCCTAGGACACTTAGAGCCAGCTTCAGAGATGGAACCCCACTGCAGCCATCATACAATGTTGCCTGTGGCTCCACTCCCAACCTCTGCTAACCTGGAGGCACCCCATGTTGCGCTGGTTTCAATGGAGACAGCATAGAGCCTCCCAGAGAGGGTGAAGCTTTCTCCATATGATGGAGAAAGTGTCATAAGAGGGAGTTGTGCATGGGGCGACAGATTCGCCCACGGCTTCCTCTTTCCTCCAGAAGCCAGCCAAAGAGGGTTGCTTCGCCTGGCCTTTATGATAAGGTTGTAAGATATCACTGTCTCCTAGCACTGTACATTGTATTGCAAGTAGGCACATATGTACAGTACTGACAGAGAACTGAAGATTCAAGTAAGCAATTTGTTACTTTTTTGTTATGGAGGAGGCAGGAGAGATATTTTATTAGGAATTTTTAAACCATACAACTTATGGAGATTTAATACATTGGTTAATTATGAAAAATATCTTCATCTTGAGAGTAATAAGTGCAAAATTTGTGGTTTAATTGTTATTATCAAATCTTCTGCTTAAGGAAATCAATGCATCCTTTGATGCAATAGTGTCTGTTGCTACTACTGTTGCTAATTCAAATTTTATTTTGTGGTGTCTCCTTTGAATGTTTTAAAAAGTATGTGGAAATTTATTAACTCTTCTCTAGAGCATCATCAATAAAATCAGTTTTCAGCCAACCCTACAGAATTTGGTTTTATGTCTCTACCAGGACAAACTATTTTCTTAGACCAAACTAATTATCCTAGCTTGTTCATACAAACCAGACCAAATTTTAACAGCTCTTGTATGGTTCTAACCATTTTCACCATATAGTTGCGAATTGTAAGAGTTTGGGCTGGCATGTGACAGATCTTCACAACTGTGTTAAGAATAATTTCATATGCAAATTTGCCTTTTTGGGTCAGTATACATTCATTTACATTTTTGATTTGCTGTAATGCTGCAAATAATGTGGAGAAATTGTCATTCAGATAGAATCATGCAGATAGAATGATTTTTCTTAGCAAATGAAACAGTAGAGAAAATACAGACAGTGTGAATTATTGCTCATAAGCCAAAGATTTTTTATTTATTGTGTCAGAATCAAATTGAGAATACAGCTATAATGTATAAATAACCAAGAGAGAAGCCTCTCCGCAGGAAAATAACACATCCAGGCATCCCCTGGGCAATGTCTTTGTAGATTGGTGATTCTCTTACACCAGAAGCAACTTGCAGTATACAACCATACAAACAACCCAAAGATTAAAATATAGAATGTAGACATTATGCAATGATCACCTGTGGATATGAATCATGCAAAAACACATTGATAATAACTAGTTGAGGGAAAAAGTACAAATATCTTAGAGGTTTCAGGCCTATATGTTTAAACAACTGAAAAATGAGCTAACCAAAAAAGAAACAAGTAATTAGAAAAAAAACATGGCCTATGGGAAGAACATATGAACATGCTATATGGAAACATTTCAGATATTTTACATCCTTGTAGAAAGGCATTAGAAATGAGCTTTGATATACATGCGCTCCTAGTGAAATGCTGTGAATGTGATCCTGACATAAGCAAGTACATTTATTCCAAATACTATCACATGTTAAAATAACTTGATTTGACTAGTTTGTATTTCAGGATCACATATTTCCTGTTTTGAAAATGTGCAGAATTTATTTCAAAACTTTTTCTGTTGTCTGAAGTTATGTTACATCTAAATTATGCAGTTTTACATTTGGGGTTAATGTTGTGCTGATTTGATCTTAACAGGATTCTAAAAGGTCAATCTTTCCCCCTCATAGGTCCTGTACAATCTATTCAAGTCTTTTTGCCAGATGCGTACAATTGAAGCCATTGACGTATTTGCTGGAATTGCTAATTTTTTTGTAGTTGGCATTGGTGGAGTCTTGATTGGAATCATACTGGGATTTGTTGCTGCATTTACTACTCGTTATACTCACAAAATCCGAGTGATTGAGCCACTCTTTGTCTTCTTATACAGTTACTTGGCATATATAACAGCTGAAATGTTTCACCTTTCAGGCATTATGGCGTAAGTATCCATTAAAACATATACAGTGCTAATAATACTAAGAATGCATTAGGATCTTTAATCTCAGTTTTTACTTTAAGATCACCAGGATTTAGTTGTGAGTTATGAATGTTCAAAAGACAATAACTCATTCAGTATTCTTGGTGTGTAGGGTAAGTAGAATTAGATTTACTTCGATCATAGACCCATGTACATAGGCTCAACCTTCTTAAAACTAGCCTGAAATGATAAAATTTTGACCATCAGTCAAGACTCTCATAGTTGAGCCCCAGGACTAAATGATCCCTATTTTATTGTTGCTTTCATGATACTCAGAAACATACACACAATTTTAACCGACCCCTTCTACACTGGCATATAAAATTCGGATTATCTGCTTTGAACTGGATGATATGGCAGTGTAGACTCAAATAATCCAGTTCAAAACAGATAATCTGGATCAGGCCTGTAGCCAGGATTTTGATTGGGGGTGTGTGTCTGAGTCCGAGTGAGAGAGGATCTACCCTAGCAAACCTTTTCTATTGTTATCCCAATACCCCTGTGCATATGGGATATATTGAGCATGGTGATCAGATCATGATATGAATAAACATAACAGTTTAAATAATACCAGTAAGACCTTCTCGTGGACCATCCTGAGAATTTTTTTTGTGGGTGGGGGCTTATATAGCAATGTAGAAGGGCCCATAGGGCCATATATCCCAGAATATCCAGGCAGAAAATCCCACAATATCTGCTTTGAACTGGGTTATCTTAGTCCACACTCAGATAATGTGGGATTTTCTGCCTTCATATTCTGGGATATAGGGCTGTGTGGAAGGGCCCATAGTCTCACTTTGAATTGCTGGAACTCGGTTTGGATTTTGAGCTTATCACTACACTGTTAAAGTGCTGTTATCCCACTGTAAATGTCATGGGTGTCTTCTATGGAATCCTGGGATTTGCAGTTTAGGGAGGACCCTTTAAAACTCTCAGCCAGAGAGATCCTGGGCATCACTAAACTAGAAACCCCATAATTCCATGAGAGGCAGCTGTAGGAATGGAAATGGAATAGTAGTGCTTTAAGAATGTAGTGTGATAATCTTCTTTATCTATATTTATCTGTCACTCCAGTAGCAATGCAACTCTTCTCTTCTGATATCTCTACATGGAGCAAAAATCTGCTCTGGAAGATTTTCTGATCATACATTAAATGAACAATTGGAAAATATATTAATTTAAATAACGTTAGATGTGCCTCTTTCTTAGATAAGAATCTAAATAAAACAACACATTGATCTGTTTGACACCATTCTGAAAAGTCCCATCTCATCTTTCAGATTCTATTAATAGTATCTGAATACTTTTCAGTTTCCTCCTGTTTCTAATTTGAATTATATGGACAACGTTCATGGAAGCTTATGCTACCATAAATCTGTTAGTCTTTAAGGTGCCTGGAGATTCTTTATTGTGCTTGTAACAGAGGACTACAACTGGCCTTCTAAGACATATGACTACAAACATGAGTTCACAAGGCACTAACAGGGTGATTGCTGTTTTATGATACATGGTCATTTGCTGAGATAACTGTTTATTGCATCCAGCTAGTGAAGACCCTCATTGAAAACTTGCTTTCTTAAGTGACGTATTGTAATTATATGAAATGCAAGGCAGTTATTCTGGAAATGCTAACACAGCCAGTTTGAAAGACAGGTTTTGCTGGGACATAGGTTAACTTTAACTGCTGTTAACCTCAGTACTGCTATAACATTTTGTTCTGGTAAATTCCAGTAGCCAACTGTCATTTCTTACATGTAGTTCAGAGTACCCCTATATTAAGCTACAATCCTAGAACCAACAATTGATAACAATTAGCCAGTTATTAATTAGCAAGCAGAATAAAGAATAAAGAAGATTGGAATAAAGTCCAACCTCCTACCCAGAGCCTGCAAGAATGTCCTTTGCTGATAAGCTGCATATAAAGCATGCTATAATCGGAACTAAGTTAACAGATAGGGTGCTGTACTAAAAGTTCATTAACCTAGAAATTGAAAGCCAGTGTGGTACACTCATTTAACTGCTGGACTAGTACTCTGAGAGCCCAGTGCACAAATCCCTGCTTGGCTATGGAGACATGCCCCATGGCCTTGGGCGAGTCTCAGAGGAAGGCCATGGTAAACCCCTTGTGGACAAATCTTGGCAGGAAATCCTCCTGATGATTTTGCCTTTGAGTCTTAAGTTAGAAATGATTTGAAGGCAACAAATTACCTCTGCATATGTCATTCCTAATATATTGCCTTATCATTTAACAGAGGTGCTCTTCTGATATAGATCTGTTTGGTGGTTACAGTTATGCTTACCCTGTTTCCCCAAAAATAAGACATCCCCGAAAAATAAGACCTAGTAGAAGTTTTGCTGAATTGCTAAATATAAGGCCTCCCCCGAAAGTAAGACCTAGCAAAGTTTTTGTTTGGAAGCATACCCAACGCCTGCCAAACAGAACACCAGAGCATTCAGGATTGGTAAATGTACATACCAGTTGAACATGGAAATAATGGTGGTAACAAGAAATTATTGATAGGATTCAGAGTTTGTCTGGTTATGTTGGTTTGTGATGACAACTACTGTACAGTATATAATAAATGTTCATTTTTTGTTCAACAATAAATGTGAATTCTTCTTCATAGAAAAATAAGACCCCCTGAAAATAAGACCTAGCACATCTTTGGGAGCAAAAATTAATATAAGACACTGTCTTATTTTCGGGGAAACACGGTAGGTATTTTATTGGTATATAAGAGAGGTGGGAAAATTGTATCCCATCAGCCACGTATTGTCCTACTGGAGTCATTCTTGGTCCCCTGGAAGTTCCCTAGAAATCCCTGAAGTCTCTGGACAATTCATTTTTTCAAAAGTCAGGTTCTCCTGTCAAAAGCCAAATACAAATAATCCTCAAATTGTCATACAGATATACTTTGATGATATCCACCTGTTCTGACTCCTACTTCCAATCCTTTACAATGGCAACAACAAGGGTATTTCCCAGAGGCAGAAGTGATGTGATGTTACAAAGAACATCTATGTGGCCTGTATGGGGATGGCCTGGAATCCTCCTGCATTTGTCCAAGCAGATAAAGAGAACCCATACCAAGCTTAATAATAATTTGATTGGATTATTGACACCATTAGCCCTTATTAATAGCACATTCATTTCAATGGGCACTTTTATTAAAGTTGGTTTCAACTCATGATTTTTTTAAAAAGGGGGAAATGAAGGGGAAAATACACAACACCGAGCAGCTTCAGATGTGTTTTTGGAGCAGCTTCATATCAAACTTCTGAATTTCTCTTAACTGGTTTTTACTTAAACATTAATGAGAACAGATCACCCAGAGATCCTTTTGCTTTGGAAAAGTTAGATTTTTGCCTGTACATACTTTTAACTCTTGTTGTTTTAAAGTTTTTATTTTATTTTTTGTTCCAAACTAGAATGGCTGGAAGCACATTGAAACTGTTGTAAGTCTTAGTAGTAGGTTAAAGAAACTTGATGACCACATTTAGTGATCTAGTTTTTTCCAGTCACCAGACAGAAACTGCCTTGTTTATGCAAGGGTGACATGCATTCATGGTAGACCTATAAAGTATATGCATACACCAGCATTAAATAGTTTGCCTTTTCCTTGTTTAAAGATGGTTTTAGATAAGTGAGTGTGATTATTTCAGGTACATTTAAGTCAGCTGAAATCTTTCTTACAGAGGATCCTTCTGTTTTAGCTATGCAGTTTTGAAAATAGTCAGTTGCTATGTCTAGCCCTTCTAAATATCCAGCATATCTTTTCTTCTCTTTCCCCTTTATTTCTCTCCCTCTTTCCTTTCTGCTTCATTTCTTTGTATTCATATTTTAAAAATCCAATGTTTAATTTATCTTTATTGAAAAAATATAGAACACTGGCATATCCCTGGACATGTCAGTGTTAGAAAGGCAGCATTTCTACAACTGCTTCTTTGGGAGTATTTCATACTGAATTCAATGGACTTATTTCTGAATGATCATGTATGATATTGCACTGTCAAATCTGGTAAACATACTATAGCTGTAAACTGTGTATAATGATCATTTATTCCAGTTATTATGGTTACAATCAACAATGGTGCTGTAATTATCAGTCTTTAGAATGACTGGCAAACCTTGGAGATAATTGGACTCTGGAATGTCTGTGAGGCCCAATAGACTTAAAACATCCAATGAAACCTAGGACTGGTTGGGTGTGACATTTCCATTGTTCTTCCCAAGAAGCTGCATTTGATGATGAAATCTTCTGGTGAGCTGTTCAACATAATATGGTTCCTTGCCATGTGCATATTGAAGGACCACTTAAATTTAGGTGACAACAGCATGATTCAGGCCCCACAGTAGCACTTCTTCCTTTTTGTTAATTTATTTGTGCCACACCCTGCACTACAAACTGGCTGGAATTTGGTTTTGGACTCTAGCTGAAGGGCTAAAAATGGAAAATGTTTCCTATTTCCAAGTCAAGGGTGACTCTGGGACCTTCCATTCAGGTGTGTAATATGGCTCAGAACTGGTATAAAAATGCCAGTTCTGAGCTGCATCGAGGCCAAACAGGGTATCCTGAGCTGCATCTGTGACAGGACACTGCCACTACAAGCCAGCTGAACATGGGGCAAGATTCCAACCATCCTCCCCAGCACCCCCATTCCTCTGAAAAAGACAAGAAAATATCTCATCAGTGCTGCATGCTCTTCCCCTCCTTTTTTTGGTCATTGAGCAAAGCAATTTGGGAGGAGTGAGCCCCCTTTTCCTCCTCCAAAAGCTACTAGGCTCACTTAATGATGAATAAACAGGAAGAGAAGAATAGGCTGTGTGTGTGTGTGGGGGGGGATTCCTTGATGGGGGGATATGCTGGGGGCAGGAAGGTACTGTTATCCCACCTCCTAGGGCTGGCTGGGTTCAGGGATCACAAGATGGCTGTGGGGACATGATTCTTGATCCCGCATCAGGATCTGGAATGGCTGTCCCCACTGCGCCAACATGGGGAAGATGTAAATCCTGCTGCAAAATTCAGACATTCCTCAGTTGGGATCCAGCTGCATTAAGTCACTTACCCTGGGTTTAATCATATTAACCTGTGTGCCTTGTATGGATGCACCAGGCTAATGCGATACTCGCACTGCATTGTATGGCAGTATAGATGCAGCCTCTGTCTTGCATGCATTATGATTTTTGAGTGTTACTGGTATACACCTACAGTGTAAAATTCATATGTGATTAACTTAACAAGTATAAAACCATACATTGTGTGATATGCTGGTTGGCAATTTGGGAGTTACAGTCCCAAAATAATTTTTCCAAGGTCTGATTTGATGTGTTACAATTTCATTTGTGGCAAAGACAGATTTGCTGTAGCAAACATTTGAAATTTACACTAAGCAGAAGTTTCAGGTGTGAATCTGGAAAATATTTTATAGGTCATGGAACATCATGGAAAATTGGTCAAAGTTCAAAATTAAAATGGAAGCTTAGTGCCACCCACTCAAGATATGTATTTGCAGCTCATCCAACGTCATGGAATGACATCCCATGAAAAGTGAAATTATGACACATCACATCCCACAAAGCTGAACAACAGAAAAGGCACACTTAATTATAGCAGCTGCTCAATGTGCTTAGTCAGTATGATGGTATGAAATGTTTTTCCAAAACAACGAAGACCATGACTTTCCTTTAAGGACAATTGTGCAGAAGGAAAATAAAATGATCAATATTGATGTTATTGTTTCTTAAAATATGTGATTAGCTGTGTTGAATTCCATTATTGGGAGAAACAAGGGATCATAATAACAACAACATTTTATTCATTTATAATAGTAACAGCAGCAACGTTTTATTTATTTATGTCCTTTCAACAATTCCTCTGTTGATTGTCCCATAGAAAATAATAGGGTTCACTAGTACCCACAGTTTGATGTATCTCTGTGAAATTGAGAATATACACAGTAGACTGAGTTGTTTAAGTGGGAATTTCACCAGAAATTTGAAAATACCCTTTTATGATTCTTAGAAATGTTTTGGGACAATAGACTATGCTTTTGGGATCATAGTGAAAGAAAGAAACTGATATGGTTTTCTTTTGCAGGATTACAGCTTGTGCTATGACTATGAACAAATATGTGGAGGAGAATGTTTCTCAAAAGTCTTACACTACAATTAAATATTTCATGAAGATGCTGAGCAGTGTCAGCGAAACACTTATCTTTATTTTCATGGGAGTATCTACAATTGGAAAAAATCATGAGTGGAACTGGGCCTTTGTTTGCTTCACTCTCCTGTTCTGTTTAGTTTGGCGTGCACTAGGTAAGAGTTACTTATAACATTCTCACTTGCTGTTTAACACACTTTATAACTGAAAATCTTACACTGAGTGGTGCCTTTGACAAAGAAAGAGCTAATCTCCAGGGAAGTAAAAACTTCTCGCAAGATACGTTCTTGGTACCAAAATAGTGGGGCTTTCCAGATGACCCTTGCTAAGGTCTTTTAAGCATCACAATTGATAAATCTGTGATCCAAAACAGAAGAGACAGTCATTTTCTCTTTGTGGCCCAGCAATATCAGAATGGAAAATAGAGAAAAAAATGGTATAGTGCTATAAAACAAAATGAAACTGTCGAATCCTTCCATCAGAGTTCTTTAAAATGCAGCAGACCTGGATTTTTTTTTTCATGGTAGAAAAGAGTCTTTCTTTTACATTTTCATAGGTGTGAGGTTTTTATTAGGAAAATCCTCCAACCTTGTAAAAGGATGGAGAGAGACTCCCAAGGAGAAAAAACAATGCAAATAGAAAGATACATGTGTTCTTATTTGTTTCTGAAGCTTTCCATTGTCTTAAATGTAAGGTTCTGAGTGGTTCTTAAATGTAAGGTTTTCCTATTTCCTTTAGGGGTTTTTGCATTGACTCAAATCATTAATGTGTTCCGGACAATTCCTATAACATTTAAGGACCAATTTATTATTGCCTATGGAGGCCTCCGAGGAGCTATATGTTTTTCACTTGTTTTCCTGCTTCCATCTGCCGTGTTCCCCAGAAAGAAGCTTTTCATTACAGCTGCTATTGTGGTGATATTCTTTACTGTCTTCATTCAGGTGAGACTGTGTACAACATGATGGGACTAAATGGTTACTTGCCTTACAATCCTATAATAGGCCTAGTTGCCATGACTAAAGATTTCATATGAAAAGAAATACATGA
This sequence comes from Anolis carolinensis, assembly GCF_035594765.1. Classification (NCBI taxonomy): domain Eukaryota; kingdom Metazoa; phylum Chordata; class Lepidosauria; order Squamata; family Anolidae; genus Anolis; species Anolis carolinensis. Next base: position 114,584,781 of record NC_085843.1, read on the forward strand.
GTTGTCAATAAATTAATTAATAATGCACTAAATAATGTATGCTCTTATCATTGTGTATGATCTTGTCATACGGCTTTTTCACACCACGATTAATATTATGATTCTAGTTAAGCTGGCAGGATATAAATATCCTGGAGTTTGCAGTCTTGTCACTAGAGCTCTCTGGCTAAAAGTTTCAAGTACCAATGTCTATGTTGGAAATGCCAGGATTTCATAGGATGGAATATGACAGTTAAAGGAGTTTTAATGCTGTAACTGTGGTGTGAAAAGGCTCTTACGCCATTTGACTGTTGTTTGAAGGGGATCCCAAACAAAGGATATATGAATGAGAGACCTCCAAGTCACCTTGTTGCCAAGAGCCTCACTCAGGTTTTTCAAACTTAGGATTGTGGCTTCAATGTAAAACGTATAAAAACACTTGTGCAAATTCAAACACACACTTGTGCAAATTCAAAAATATTGTCTAAATATTGTCTAATATTGTCTAATGGAAAGGAAAGTGGGAAGAAAAAGTGACAGAATTAAAGTGAGGCAGGTAGATGAGGGAAAAACAAATAAGGAGTCAGCTGAAATGGAATCAAGCAATTCCATTAGAGTAAGAATAAGGTTGCTAACTCTACATGAACTAGGCATGGTTTTGATGGCTCTGTTGCCTTTGCATTTCATATTTAGTACATCATGATTTTCTCCTGTATATCATTTTAAAAATCCAGAATTAGTCATCTTTCCATCTAAATTCTGGATTATAGTGTACTCTTGCTGGAGTACCAAATCTTTTTCTTACTACTCATACACTGTAGTCTAAAATTCAGCTCAGTCAAGAATTCAGTTCCAGCCAATGTTAAACTATTTCTTAATGCCATACCTACTCTTATGAAACAAGCCTTGTTTTTACTTTTGAATAATTCCACACCCTTATGCCACATGCTGAAAATTCATTTATCCAACAGGATATGAAAATAACAAATAGAGATTAACTTCAATGGCTGAATTAATTTTTATTCTTGTTGCTGTTGTTTTTTGCACAGGGAATAACAATTCGCCCACTTGTGGAATTTCTTGATGTTAAAAAAGCAAATAAAAAGCAACCAGCTGTCAGTGAAGAAATTTATTGTCGGGTATGTTTACAGTTTGAGTGCATGATGTGCTACTTGGAAATGCATTGAATTTTCATTTTGGTAGCTGCATTTTTTGTTCTGTAATAGGAAGTAATGTAGCGTGTTATATATAATATACATGTAATGCACTTATTATATACATTTATGGTTTATTTTAGGACTGAAATATATCCTAAGGAGTTTTTTTGGATCCTTTATCATATTTTAAGTCATAGTTTCTTTATTGCTACCATTACTACTAATCTCACCTTCTATCCAGATATCTCCAGGTAGGATACAATATGGCCAGTCTGACAAATTGAAAAAAGTGTAAATAATTCAGTTAATATTTACAGTTCCTATTTTCTCAATAGAAAACAGGGAAGGTTATTGCTATGCATGATAATGGCAGTAAGAATTACTTATGCTCAAAGAGGGAAAGACTCAATGATTCCATCCCAAGATTATTGGCTTATGAAACCAAGTAAACTTGCGGAAATGGATAAACTTGCTATGTTGATTAAGAAGAAATCTCAAATTAACTTTAAGAAAGATTGGGGCCCATTTATTGTGTTCTTCCAGCAAAGATGGGGCCAAATCTCCATCACTTTTTTTTTTGGATTAGAAGTGTGTTATGTGAGAAAGGAGGTACCAATAGTTCCTTTTCACTAAACGGGTGTAGAAAACTAAGAGAATATAACCACCAGACAGGGAATGTAAATCCCTTAGATTAGATAATGTAGATTGTTTGTAGTTTGCAGGTTTTTTTTGGATGTTTAGGATAGTAGTATTATTCTGGGAAAAGTATTTTTTAATCTTTTGTTGCTGATGATACTTTTTTTTGGGGGGGGGGGTTGTATGCTTGTATGTAGGCTTTGTTTAAATAAAATTAATTATAAAAATATTTACACTTCAACAAGGAAAAATTACTTGGCAGGAAGTTTGAATGAGTTAAGTGACATTCCCAAGGAAGCATAGCATCAGGCAAAATATATATACTTTAACTTAGACATAACTAAATACGGTCATGGTCAATTCTTTACAGCAGGGGAGAGATTGATGACCATAGCCAGTATTGTTGGATGCTGTTGGGGCTGCAAATGTGTGTTCATACATATTTGTGCAAGTAGGCACATACATTCCTCTCCAAAAGTGTGGGAAGTGTGGATTTAGGGTAGGGAGAAATTAAAATTAAAATTAAAATCTGCAATCCTCTAGCAATTCTGATAAGTTGTGCTGCTTTCATATTGCTCTTAGTGATGCGGAAGAAGAGAGGCCAATATGTCTGATGGGGTGTGTATGTGCATGTCTAAATGAGGTGATCACAAGGAAAGGTCTCCTGAAGGCTGCATGTGGACCAGGGCAATGGGTCTTGAAAACATTCCTTAAAGGCACAAATATAGACAAATGTCCCAATGGATTTCTCTTTCATCCTACACCCATTGCCTTTGGAAATACACTCTGAAGCAAGAGCTACCTGCATACCAGGACATGCATATATACTAAGAGAGAAGGCATGAATACACCAAGAACTGGCTGAGAAATAGAATGAAGGAGAAATGCCTTGACCATCACTTATCCAAAGTGTTTGGGACAAGATGTATTATATTTTGCATGGGAGTAGATTTTGGAATACCTGTATTTGCACATATGTATATAATGAGATATTTTGGAGATGAGACGCAAGTTTAAACACAAACTTTATGTTTTAAGTATATCTTATACACATTCCTCATTGGGTAATTTTACACACTGTAATTGTAATAGATATGTGCATGGAACAAAAGCTTATGTTAATTGAACCTTCAAAATGTAAAGATGTTACTATCTCAGCTACCCATGTGAACATTTTTGGCGTTTGGAATATTTTGGATTTCAGAATTTTGTATCAGGGATGCTCAGTCTTTACTAATTTTGTCCCATTCACCTTAGATGTGTTATCATAACATGAGGATTTGATTTAATATATAGAAAGACTCTAAAGTAGGCCTAGTCATAATTTTTATATTAGTTGAAACTTTTTCTGTTACATCTATGTGACAAATGAATGTTCCTGTAAGTTCACATATAGAGAACATATGCACAAAAATAAGTGATTATTCTTTTTTTACATTTTAGTTCTTTGATCATATCAAGGCTGGTGTTGAAGATGTGTGTGGACATTGGGGTCATAACTTTTGGAAAGATAAGTACGTAGAGCATTGAAGAACAAAAGGCAAAGGCCAGTTAGATCAATTGGTACAATACTGACTTTCAGAAATGTGCTAATTCTATATAATATTACTTTTTGTAGTAATATTTCACAAAGAATGAGCTTTATCAGACTTGACTGCTAGATGTTTAGTTTATATAAGCAGTTATTTTTCTGTCTTGTTTTTTGCTTGGCCTTTCTATCGGCTATCAAATCACTACCCAAATTCAAAACTTGATTTAATTCAAAATATTTTTTCATTGTTTCACATTTTCTTCTCCCTCTCCAACCACCTTTTCAATCCTCCACCACTTTTTCTAATGGCAAACTTTCAGTTGCCTAGAGGGGCAAATTGAAATGATAGCTACTAAAATGCAAGTCTTGCCTGCTGTCCCTTTTCCTGTGTAAGTGGATCGTCGGCTCTCCTAACATACGTACACAGAAAAAACATTTTACTACCTTTTTTTGGTAGTAAAAAGGCCACAATGTTATATGGTTGCCCTACATGGGTCTGGATCCTAACATCAGCTGATCTGCTTGCCAGCCAATATCACTTTATAGCTGGCTTGATGCCAGTTGTCAGTAATGACTGCCTGAGACAACCTGCTGGGCTATCCCAGCTGTGATCTATCTCAGATCTCATGTCCCTGATGTGATCTGGGTCCACCTCCACCTGGGCAGGACCTCATTATAACCACATCCCAAAAAGGGTTCTCCACCATGGGACCCCTTCAATTCAGCACTGGTCCCTGTTTCCTGGATCCAAGACCAATTCCAATTGCTCCCCAACTCTTAAGTTGTAATAAAATTGCCACAAGTACTTAGAGGGAGAATGATGGGAGTAAAGCCAGGAGCAGCTGAAGAGCCTCCACTCCCTGTCCTGTGGCATGCCTGTATATACCCTGTTTCCCCTAAAATAAGACATCCCCAGAAAATAAGACCTAGTATAGGTTTTGCTGAATTGCTAAATATAAGGCCTCCCCCAAAAGTAAGACCTAGCAAAGTTTTTGTTTGAATAGAACACCAGAGCATGCAGGATCGGTAAATGCACATACCATAAAGTGTTGTACATGGAAATATTGGTAGTAACAAGAAATTCTTCATAGGATTCACAGTTTGTCTGGTTATGCTGGTTTATGATGACAACTACTGTACAGTATATAATAAATGTTTATTTTTTTGTTCAACAATAAATGTGAATTCTTCTTCATGGTAAAATAAGACATCCCCTGAAAATAAGACCTAGACCATCTTTGGGAGCAAAAATTAATATAAGACACTGTCTTATTTTCGGGGAAACACGGTATATGATCTGGCCAGGTAGCCAGAACATCCAATCAACTCCCAGCAGTTGCTGGGGTGTTGTTGGCGTGCACTGGTCATGCATTGGGGAGGGTGGCTCCCTGCAGCTGCACTGCCTCTTTGGAATCCATCATGTGATCCCAGGTCTCTCCTCCCCCATGAGGAGAACAAAGGCTCCCCTCCAATTTGTGCACCATCTTTTCTTCATCCCATGCAGAATTCATTAGGCAGTTACTTGGAATTGATTATGTGGTGCCAAGTGTCAGCAATGAACTGTAATGGAAGTGAGGATTTCTAGGATATGGGACAAGAAAACATTCGTAATCGTCATAGTCATTATTGAGAATCTCACCAGGATGTAAAGGACTGTGTCCTCATCAAGACTTAATTCATTAAAAATGTTGTATGATACACCTGTTTTAACACTTTAGTAAAAAGGCGAATGTCAGCTTTTATAGTTTTTACTTTCTTGCATCTGTAGCAATTTTTACTTTATTCATTTGAGATTTGACACTGTCACTGATTTCACTGAAAAGATAATGGACTGGTGTGACATTTGACATTTGAGACTAAGGAAAATAGTACTCGGGGAATGGGGTGAAACTTGTCTTAACTACAGTGCTCCTTTAATGCATTAGCAAGATAAATTAGTCAATACTGTTGTATCTGCTTCTCATAGGTTTATAAAATGTGATAAGAAGTACCTGCGGAAACTTCTAATTAGGGAAAGTCAGCCCAAATCAAGTATAGTAGCTCTATACCAGAAACTTGAAATAAAGCATGCCATTGAGATGGCAGAGAATGGAATGATGACAACAGTACCATCTCTAGCTTCTTTCAGGTATGTAGATTTATGTTGTCCCGGTATTCACTCTTCCATGCAGCAAGGTCATTTTTCTTCAAGTTTGTGTTGTTCTCCTGTTGTCCAAAGACTGAAGGTGAAAATAGATTATTTTCCACATTTAAGGCTACACGTTTCAGTACATTTATTCCAAAGATTTATATTTCTCAAAGATTTTCCAGGGTGGTTTCCAAAATAATAAAATAATAAAGTGGTGTGCATGCTGACACACATGCACACACAAAAGAGTTAAAAGCAACGGTAGCAATGCAGATAACCCCCAGCATTTCATAGATGAAAATTGGAACATATATGATCAAGCAACATCAAACGTCAGGTTGGCACAAATTATTAAAACAGACAAGACAATAAAACCAGTCAAGACGGCAGAAGATAGATACAGACAAGAATGAAACTGACAAGATATAACAGGTTGCAGCAGTTTCCTTTGCCTGTGTGTGGGGGGAAATGCAAGATCCCGTCCCTTGCTGTACTCTCATTCCTGAGAGGGAAATTGGGACATTTTAATAATAGATAGAAATTGAGATGACAGAGGATTAATCAGGACATTTAGAGGGATAGCAGGAAAAGTATTTGCCTTGTGCCAGAATTACAAGAAAAATAGGTATTAGGTGACTTTCTTTTGAAAGCATGTAGCTTCAGCATTGCAAAGGCCCAGTTTCTTGTTGCTGTTAATGAAGGATCTTATCAGACACAATCTTCTCTGTGTCTTGTCCTCATTTTTCCACATTGATGGAACGGAGCCTCATGGAAACCATCACATGACACAGGGCAACTTCTAGTGGGACTCCGTGTTTTGACAACGTGGAGAAACGGAGCCCAGAGTGGCTTTGGAGGAGTCAGGTGTTATCCAACTCCTCACTGAAGAAGATAAAGAGGAAGCAGGGAAAGGATAAGGAAAGGACGGGAAATCATGATGGATGGGAAGCCATCCCAGAAGACAGGGAAAGATGGTAGGGAACGAAGGAGGGCAGTTCCCTTTACTTTCCTGTTCCGCCCTCTTTCCCCCACTTTCCACCTGCCCATTTGATGAGGTCCTCGATCTGTACAAAGATGTCACTGAATGGGCAGGCTCAGTGGGAGCATAGTGTAGATTAAGGGGAAGCTGTGTTTCATGCACAAATGCATTTAAAATATTGTGTATAAAATTACCCTCAGGCTATGCAGATTAGATGTATATGAAACATAATTTAATTTCATGTTTAGACTTAGGTTCCATCTCCAAGATAACTCACTTTATATTTACAAATGCTCCAAAATCTAACCCCATCAAAGATCCAAAAACACTCCTAGTTCCATACATTTTGGATAAGTGATACTCAAACCATACATTTATTATAGTGTTTCTTTGAGCTTTTTACAGTTAGATACCATGGGATATTTGATTTTTTTCAGAAATACCTTTGTATTTTAATAATACAAGCATTTATTTACATTAAGTAATCTGTTTAAAAGGCAGGTGATCATTTAATTTTTAAAAAATCAATTTTTCATCCTGTCAACAATTATTTTTGAACCTATTTTTTCAAGTTTATATTTGAAAAGCATTTAGCTTCAGCCTGTTCTTTAAAAAAAAATCAGGAATTTAGTTTCTATCCATTTTTGTGCCTTTTAAGCAATTTAAATATAATGCATAATCTTTTTAATTCAACCAGTCATGTTTTTCTGATAAAAATATAACATTGTCCTCTCAAACTTTAAAATCAATTTTTTCTTGAAGAAAATGTAGGTCAGATTATTTTGAATTATTATATGTTGAGCTTTGTATTTTATTTTGCAACAGTGAACTTCAAGAAGAAGAAAAAAGAATTCCTTCTTATCCTGCCCTTACAGATGATATAAGAGATATTTTAACAAAGAATCTCTATCAAATACGACAGAGAGTAAGTAGAAAACTATATTAATGGACTGCCCTGTTGTGAATGTATCTACTACCTCAGCTGGTGATGTTTTTCCTTCCCTGTTAAAAACACTAGGATACCATCATAAGAACGCTTATTTGGAAGCAATTTCCTTTTAAATCAGTGGGACTTGCCTCCAAGCAAATGTATTTAGGATTAGCATATTAGAAAGCTGATGAATAAATACATTGCAGAAAAAAACTTGTCAAGCTGTACTTTTGTCTTTACAAAAAGACTTAAGAGTGGATTGTAGCAGCCTGTTGGAACACTAAGCCGGAGTGGCAGTGTTTTTGGGAGTTATAGGCCAAAACACCTGGGGATCCACAGGTTGAGATCCACTGGTGTAGTGGTTTGTGGGTTGGACTATGGCTCTGGAGAATACGGCTCAAATCCTTGCTCAGTGATTGAACCCACTGGGTGGCCTTGGGCAAGCCAACTCTCTCAGCCTCAGAAGGAGGCAATGACAAACCTTTTTTCTGAACAAATATTTCCATGACAACTCCATGATAGGTTCACTTTAGGGTCACCATATGTTGGAAATGTCTTGAAGGTATACAACAACAATAAAGATCAGAATTCTATATCCCTACTATTATAAAATTCTTTGTCTCTATTATAAAAAGATTTTTTTCATTAAGGGATTACTGAGGCCAATTGGTGGTGTTACAATTTAAGATTAAATTTGACAAAGTGTGGTTTCTCAAGCATTTGGAAATAGCCCATTACAAATAATAATGTTAATTGGGCAATGGGGGCTAATGATGCATCTTTTAAAAGTTACATAATTACTGGCAAGTGTTACTTATTTTTATTCATTATTTTAGAGCAGCAAAAGCATCTTCAGGGATTTTTCTTATTTTAGTCACCTTTTGTACTGTTTTGCATTGTTTTTTGTTCATAAATATGTCTGCAGAGTAAAAAAGGAATAAACAATGAAATGCTGGTTGTATTTTACTTGCTTTCCTTTTTATAACTATAATGTTTAATAGAACCACACTACATCTCAAAATTACAACAGGTAATGCTGACAATTATTTTTTGATTCTGATCTCTTGTGCCTAAATGCTACACTAACCAATGGATAGTGATGCATTTCCTGTGGTGTAGAATAAGGATATGTCTCAGTGGATTGACGTCTAGTTCATGCCCTTGTTTGTATGAAGCCTTGGGTGTTAATGGTGTACACCCTCCCATTTGTATGCATGTTTATTTTTAATTTCCTCCCCATGGTTTTCAAAGAAGCTTTTGCAATAGCTGTGGCTTCAGTGTCCATGGGGTGATGAGTTCAGTTTTCAAAGGAGCATAATCCAAACACCAAATAGTGAATTTTAAGTCTGAAAAAAACCAGACCAAAATCACTGTCCCAGTGACATGAGAACCAAGAATCACCACTGACCTATGCGGAGGCCACAAGCTGCCAGCAATTGTCTGTATTCCAAGCAGCAGATGAAGCTACTTTAACTTTGTTCCACATCACTCCTTAGGAGATCTCTTTTGGTACCTGTTGCTCTGCTTGCTGGGATCCTGCTCTGTTGTGTTTGATTTTTGCTTCATAAGCAATGGCATTCAGTATGGAGGAGTACAGTTATAAAGTAGCACTACTAGACTGATGCATCTCTGTGTTCTTTGCTTGGGCTCCTACATACTGAAAGTTCAGGAATCCCCTATCCAGCTAATGTTTATTGGGGATGCCTAAGAGCGCTGACTTTTGAATTTGTTGATCCTATGAGCGAAGGCAGAAATTGCATATAGCTATGCTATGTGTTATCCACAAAAGCTCTTGGGTCATATTGTGAATAAGAGTACATTTCATTTTAATTATCATTTGTGGTACAGTAATTGAAATTCTTAGTTTTTGTAATTAATTAATTAATTTCAAGGCACCAGGTCCAAGTTGGCTTACAACAAATTAAAAATGAAGTCCAGCTAAAATCTTATTTAATACAGCCATTTCAAACAATGAAATAAGCAGTTATCTTAGAAACAAAAGATGAACACATTAAAATGCATTTTAAAAATAGTTCTGCGTATACTTACTAGGCATGTGTGATCGATTAAAATGTTTCAAAAGCCATTCCAAAATTAGGGATGCTGGTGTTTCATTTCTAAAGTGTTTATAAAGTATTGTTAGTAAAACTTTCATTAGAATAACGAGAGTAACAATTTTGTTACTTTTTGGTTATAGTTCCGCAAGTGGAGAAATTTTAGGGGCTCCTTTCTCCCTCATTTTTACATCTACTAGGGTGAAATTTGCTACAGTGGTAGAACACATTTATCACTGTTAATCCATCAAGTTACACAATGTTTCACTTATCCACGGATTTCTGGGAAATTGTCAAAGTTTTGATAAACAACATTTAAAAAATTACAAGAGCAATCTCTTTAAATTTTCTATAAAATGGCACAAGATAACAGGGATCATTCCCCCCAACTTTCAAAAATATTCATCTATTGATTTTAGGGAATGTTTGAATGTTTTGACAAAGCCACAACAGCTGTCTCACTAAATGTCCCTTATATTAACCAATAGGACTTGCATTTGGGGATTTCCTCCCAGCCCAGCCCAGAGAGTTACTTACTAGAAGTATCAACCAGTCCTCCTCTTTGTAGATTCAACTATTTATTGGAATTCTGGCTGGCTGCTGCCAGGGAAGGAAAATAACTCTCTTCTATTCTGATTGGGGCTTTCTGATGCTGAACAGAATTCTGGAAAATGTAGTTTAGTGCAGGGCCTTTTGAATTCTCTGGTATAGGGCTCTGCACACTTTCCAAACTATATTTCCCAAAATTCTGTGCTTTCTCTATCTCTTTTCCAGTACACTCTGCTTTCTTCTTGCTTTTTCCCTCTTCTAATGGCAAGATGCCATTCATTTAAAGAGGAAAGGTTCCTTTTTGGCTTTGCTTTGCTTTCTTGCACTGAAAATAAAATTGATTTTGGGAGGTTTTTGAGATTTACAAAATGCAATCGAAAAAATAGTGAGTAAGTCTCAATTCTTAAGTTTTTGGCATGGGCAATGTCCATACGTCAGATATCGCATTGTAAGTATGAATTTAATGAATTTGATACAACTTACAATGACTAATGAAAAATTGCACACCCCTAATACTTACGTATCAGTTAAAAATCTTTTATTGAAAAATCAGCGCAAAAAAAAACAAAAAAAAACCCTGGGTTGATTTATCCATGGGGTGACTTATCATAAAAGGAACTATCTCCTTCTCTGTGTAGAGTATTGAAAGGTCAGAGTTGAGTCTATTCCAGGTGAATTTTAAAAAGTATCAGCTTCCTCTTCTGTCTCCATCATGGCTTTTGGCCTTTTTGGATACCTGGCTGAGAAAGTGACAGTGATGGCCAGGGATGGCTGGCCCCCTGAGATGGTGTTTCCCCCTCACTACATAATAAACCTTCACTTATCAATGGATCTCATATCAAAATCTATAGATTTACTCTGAAACTTGCCCTTAACTTACAGAGAAAGTTGACATAAGTGTAAACTGTATACTCAGTCATGCTATTAAAATCAATGATGAATTGGTGTTAAATGAACAATTAAAATCCATGATGAATTACTGTCAAAAGCCCAAGTGACGCATTTGTTTTTTATTTTATGCTAGTCTGAATGTTCATGAGATTTCTGAAAGCACCAAACTATGGCTGTATTTTGATCATTAGTACCCTCACTGCACTAATACACTTATAAAAATATGACTGTTGGTTTCATTTTGTTTTAGACACCATCATACAACAGATACAGTCTTGCTGAAGATGCAAATGAAAAACAAGCTAAAGAAATCTTGATTCGTCGGAGACACAGCCTGAGGGAGAGCATTAGGAAGAGCAACAGCCTGTCGAGACCGGTATTTGTAATTTCTAATATATGCTACTAGCAAGGTGACTAAATAATATATAATGTTGTTGGAGCAACATGGTGAGGCCACTAAGTGGTTTTTAGTAGCTACACCATGCTGTGGTTTCTGTTTCACGAGTACACAGCAGACTGTATATGAGTATAATTCAGCTAACCTTAAAGTAATAACTCTCATCACAGTTGGGAATCTGGCAGTGATCATTATGTCAGCATTATTGCCAATGAAATCAGAATATTTCTTATAGAGCATTACATAAGTTACAAATGTTTAAAGCAAGGGTGTGTGCATGTGTGTGTATATATACACACACTTAGGGTGCTTCCAGACAGGCATTTATCCTGAGAATATCCGCATTTAAAAACGTGCATTTTCCTGGGTGCCAGTCTACACACACACCAGAAAGTCCGTGCTTTCTGGGGTGGATGTCTAGATGTTATTCTGGAACTTTCTGGGAGAACACCCAGACACTGTAACCCCCTCCCCAAAAGCCCCCCAAACCCCTTTAAAAAGTTAAAAAAAACTTACTGGGCCTCCATTACAGTGTTCCTGCAGCTAACCTGACACGTAGGAATGATGCACCAGGAAAGGGGGGGGGGGTAGGAGGAAAATTGCTCCTCCTCCCCCAGTAAGTTTTTTTTTTTACTTTTAAAAGGGGGTTGGGGGGCTTTTGGTGAGGGGGTAAGCATCCTCACGGTTTTCTGGGCTAATTCAGCCCGGAAAACCACTGTAGTCCAGACAGCGGAAGTAGTGGGTTTATCCTGCGTCTTCCAGGAAGGCACAGAATAAATCCACTATCAAATTAATTCGAAACAAACCAGGGTTTTCCTGGTTTGTGGTAAATTAACTTGTGATTTTAACTTATGTCACCCCCCCTTTTGTGGGAAGCCCCGCGTTAAAGGGACTGTCTGGATGGGTCCACACTCAGAGCTTTAAGGGAGAAAAATGATCTGAACTATTTATTCATTTATTTATATTTCTCTGCATTGTGGACTTAGGGTGGTTTACACCATAAAAACATACAAATTCCAACTGTTAAAATTTTTAGACTGCACTACAGTAACAATATCCCCCAACACAGAAAGCAGGATTGTTTGCCCCATATATAAACTTTGTGAATTTCTATGTTATTTCTAATTTGCACAGTTCTGTAGCTGTCTACCTCTTTTCATAAGTTTACTTCTACATGCGTGAAGTAGGAGAAAACCACAAGGTGTGATTTAATGCACTGATGCCCTCATTTGTTTTTCTGAACTTTGTAAAAGTAGTCCAGTAATTCTTTTTTCCTCCCTGAAATGATAACAGAGTTGTAAAAGGGGCAAAGGGATTTGAGAATAATAATGATAATAATAATAATAATAATAATAATAATAATAATAATAATAATAATAGGGATCTGGAAAGTGGAACGTCTTTGGAGAAAAGGTTTGAAATGGAGGTGTCATTCAGAGGAGCTCTGGTGGAGTTTGGTGGAATACTAAAATCGATACTGTTGTGTAAAAAGCACCAATACTCAGCACATACATTTTATCTACTATCTTTTACGTACAATATTGTGTTTGTTTTCACAGCCAGCTTCCAAAGCGCCACGTTACCTTTCACTTCCTAAAAACACTAAACTTGCTGAGAAGGTACGGAAGAGAAATCAGGCTTCTTTCAAAGGTAATGAATGAAAAGAAGAACGAATTATTCAGCATTTTTCTATCCCATTTACCTGTTAAAGGATCAAAAATATTAGATAAAGTCAAGGTTTTTCTTCATGTGTCCGAAGTAGTTTTCCTACACATCTATTATTTTATAGGTGGCAGATGTTAAGTTTGTTTGTTGTGCAATATTTCCTAAGTTCTTTGGTATATATCTGTGTATCCAGTTGTATAACTAGTGTTAGTCTGTGCATTTTTACTGGGTGATTGTGTCTTGCTGCTGGGTATACTGCTTAGCACTTTAATTTGAGCATGTTTTACTCTGCTTGAGAGATGATGCCTAACAAAAGTTTGTGCAGGCAGGATAGACAGAGTAAGTAGTTGTGCCTGCTGGGGATTCTGAGAGTTGTAGTCCCAAAAAGTAATCAAGCAAAGATTATGTCTTCATAATATGATGATATATAAGATATATTAGTAAGATAGGCTTATGAGAACCCATAATGTTTTCCCATTCACGTTTGTGATTGTGCTACCAATGGCTCTGAAACCTGACATAAAGGGCATTCTGGCCTCATCTGTGCTTGCTGTATGATCCAGTTTCAAAATGCAGATTAATTGCATTGAACTGGATTATACGGCAGTGTAGACTCATATAATCCAGTTCAATGCAGTTCAGACTGGATTATATGGCAGTGTAGATGGGGTCCTCAGTTACCCCGAATGAATGAATTCAGTGGTGCTGGTGAGCATGGTGCTACAGGATTATTCTGTTAACCCATTCCCATCTCCAAGTGAGGAATAGTGCCAGGAGCATCAGGAGGAACCCATGTGGAGTCTTCTTGCAGCTCCTCCACACATTGCCAATGTTTGCCAACACTGCATAACACAATTGCTTAGAAGGATTCGGAGATCAGACTGGGAAATGGAGTGTAGCTGTAATACTGTACGTAAGACTTTAATGCAGGAGCTCACCTAATATTTTGACTTATCATAACACCATGTTCAGTCTTTTGCATATTTGGGCTGGTGTGCACTAAAAAAAGAAAAGAAATATTTTTTTCAGTGAAATTTCTTGTAATCTTACCTATTTGTGGAGAACCTCCTGAATTTTTCATTTTCAGGCATGAGTACAGAATAAGCAAACATTTGCATCCTTAATTGGAACCTCATATATACAAGTACATTGTATATCCTTAACTAGCTCTTCAAAGGCACCCAGATTCAACTCACCCTCATGGAATTGCCAAGACCCTTCTCCCCTCAGTCCCTTTAATGTATTTATCTTGAAGCCTGCACATGTCTATCCATAGTGTTTCCCTATTGCCTTTAACTTTCTCCAATTTGTGCAAGGTCTTCAGTAATTCCAAGTGAGATAAAACACTGCCTGCCCATCTATTCTATACTTTTATTAAGTTTACATTTTGGAGAAATAAGATATGCTTTGGTAGAGCCAGTCTGGTGTAGCACTTTAATTGTTGGTCTGCAAATTTGGAGACCTGGGTTTGAATCCCAGCTAAGCCATGGAAACCCACTCAATGACCTTTGTGTGTTTTCTTAAACATGGAAAAGAGCATACTAACAAATTTACTTGTTAAAATACAATGTCTTGCTGCCTGACACAAAGCAAGGTTAGGACATTTGTAGGAGATTTACAGAAACACAACATAATCAAGTTGAGAAATTTCACTGCTCTGCTTTTGGATAATAGCCTGTTATTTAATTCCCAGGTGGGTTAGTAATTTATAAGAGACCATTAGCATAAGATAACACTTCAGTATTATAGCTATTCTCACGATACACACAAGGTCTACACTTTCTTTGGTTGAGATAATATTGCATCTTGTTCTGCTTTCTCATTATCTCTATCTCTCCTTCCTTGCCTAAGCAAATTATATGTGTACTGTGAGGTGGAAGGTATTAATATTTCTGTTTCCCACTTGTCTATTTGGGTCCAACTCTTCTCTTTTCTCCTCCTCACAACTTCTAATATTCAAATATATTGCATCACCTTCTCCCCCTTCTAACTCATTGCTTCCTCTATAAACTTACGTTTTTAGTTGCCCGACTTATCAGGTTGTTTTTATGTGTTTCTGTTCTTTGTCTGAAATAAAAATTGTAATCAATTATCGCAATCTCTGTCTCCTGTCTTGTTAATAACTCCTTGTTGTAGAGAGACACTTCTTCCCTATCTGAATCCATCAGTACATTGCATTGAGCATTGCAATTCTAGATCAAAGACATGTTGTTTGAGTGCGTGACAACAGAGTTAGACACTCAAACATGGGGACACTTGTCCACAGTACATTTTGTGAATAATGGGAGAGTGGAAAGAGAGTTTGACAGGAGCTTACACCGAGAAAGATTGGATGGGAGAGTACACCACAGGGAAAGATTTGACTGAATTCCACTCCATCATCGTCACCTTGAATTAGTCCTGGAATGGAGCCTGATGGAAGCATCATTGGCTGTTACACACCCATTACTTTAGTCCTGTTGTTGTACATTGTCTCGGTTAAAAAAGCACCTGCAAAACCTGTTTGATGTGTGACAAAAATGGGACATGTAACAATGGCTCTGTTGCGACATCTTTAATTCTCTGAAGAAAACTATTGTCTTCCCCTGAGGTTAAAGTACTAGGCCCACATCCAAAGAACATATCTAGGTGTTTGAAAATTCCCAGTTCCCTTCTTGATTTTCTCTAATTCACTTGGAGGCCCCACTGCATCAAAAGCTGCATTGAAAAGTCTATAAAGCAGTTTTCCAAGAGGCTGTTTAAGGAGCACAATTCCCAACGCCCCATGATGTGTGGAATTAGCTGATACTTTGGATCTCATCCATCGATTTGTGATAATTGCAGGTTTCCAATGCCATTGTGTTGTGTCTTAGCCATGGTTTTCAAACCTCCTGCTTTTGCTAGAACATGTGTTGTAAATACGTGGTGTTTCAAACAATGAAATGGCAAACACAGTAACTATCATGTGCGTATCAAATTGAAACAGGTAACAACCATAGATTTTCCTTCTTCTGTGTATTTGCTGTTGTGCTTGGGGCATTTGACCAGAGTCCTCAGCATGCCACTGTGTTTGTCTCAGTTTATTAGGTTTTCAGACCTTTCTGTTAGTAGCATGCCTTTGTAAAAGGCTCTTTTGATCTGAAAAGGAGATCCAAATACATCCATTACCCATTGCACCATATCATGTTTCCTTTAGAAATGAAACACAGTGAAAGTGTTGTGGTCATTTATTAGCCTGCTCTCCTTTCTCATCTTGTTAACATTTCTCTCCCTTTATTTCATATTTTAGTGTAACTGTAACCTTGCTACTCTCTCTTCCCAGTATTATTTGAAGGTGAATTAGCACCTTGTTTCCAATGCACTTACATGGCTGTTCCTCGTCATCAGTGGATCAAGTTTGGATGCGGTAGCAGTGATTTTGAGGGTCTATGAGAACAAACATGGAATATACTGGCCAAGGAAGTAGAATTCACTCTGCAACAGTGGGTGGAAAGAGGGTGATTTTAACAGAAATAAAACATCTTTGTGGCCTTGTTTTGTATCCTGATTCAGCTAAGTAATGCAAGGCCCCACTTTTGTATTGCAGCAGAGGCTTCTTTTAAGATACAGGTTGTTTGAATGATAGCTGCAATTGTTATCCATTGGAAAGTGATGTAGCTTTTCATGTAATATAAGCAGCTTGCTTTCAGCACAATACAGTTGCTTTCTGTATCCTTAGATTCTGGATCTACAGTTTCACCCATCTACATCTTAAAAGTATTTTCAAAAAATCCAAAAAGCAAACCTGGATTTTACTATTTCATATCAACGTTATACTTGTTGATTGAACATTGCTAAAGCAATCACTACATTTGTGGGTATCTATTACTTTTGTAAATGAGTAATTCAAGTCAGATGTGAAGCATTTTCAGTCATGTGATTAATATCTCAAGAGTTATGTGATAGGGAGGGTGGGGCACAATTTGAGAGCCCTGAACATGACCTGGCTGTTAACATGACCTGAATCATGTCAAGTCATGCGAAAGAAGAATCTCCCCACTTGCACAAGGAAGAGTGCTCAAACACATAATGTAATGTATGTAAGAATGAACACCTATCTTTTAAAGGAAGCCTTTGACTGAACTGAGGACTTACAAAATTGAGGAAGAACCTGGATTGTATGACGTATTTATGGATGGTTTTAAAGATTTAATGTTTTATTGTAGTTTCATGTATGTTTTAGGACGTGTGACAGCAACTACTAATATTTGGTTTTAAATGTTTTAACTTTTATTATGCATGTTTTATCTGCTGTAAGCCGTCTTGGACCTTTAAGTGGGGAAAGGCGGGGTATAAATTTCTTTAAAATGAATAGATAGATAGATAGATAGATAGATAGATAGATAGCTAGATAGTTTAAAAGTTGCACCAGGACTCTGAAAGATCAAGATTCAAATATCCGCTTGGCCATGAAAACCCACTGGACTCACATTCCTATCTCAGAGGAAGGTAAACTGTTTCTGAACAAAATAATGACTTGAAGGCACACAGTAACAGTGTAGTTCATGCAATAACTATCTTTTGTGGATTTCACATTCTAAGATTCTTATTACAGTATAATGTTTTGTTCCATAACCTAATTTGATGATAAATCATTGGAAAAATACTAATATAATAATTTATTGCATTTACAGTAAGTGACAACAGCGACCCAGAACCTGATCCTACCTCGGTGCTGAATTTGAAGTCAGAAGCTGGAAGAATTTTAAGAGACCAGAGACTTCGACAGCAGCAATGTCGGATTGAGTGGAAGAATGAAACGGCAAAGGATAACAGAGAGCCAGTGAGCCGTCCGCTGGGAATCAGGGGCTTCAGGCAGCCACTGCTGCCAAGACCAACATTTGGCACTGTGAATGAAGAAGAGTCAACAGAAGAAGACAAATCAGCCAAGCCAGTTCCACCTCCTCGGCTAGCCCGACAGGCATCAAAAGCTGAAAGGCCCCAAGATAAATCTGAGAATGAACCATATTGAAAAAAACCAATAAACAGAGTAATTATATTGATCAAGAACAGATCTGATAGGCTAGCACTCTGTAGACTGTAAGTGGTCAACTGGATCCATTTAAAGGTATGATCCCAGATACTGGTGCAAAATGAAAACAAAAGAAGACTCTGTTCTTTCATTAGTTGCCAGGAGAAAAAAAGGGATCCTTACCTGCTATATGGAGCCAAATAATGCAACAATTTTGCATTTTTTTCTAATTTCTACAATGAAGGGAAGCTTTGTCAAGTATGTATTGTATTTTTAATATGCACAATGTTTTGTCGTAAAAGTTGTCAATGGTAAATTTGACTATGAGTTGCACTGAAAAATTGCACAATGCACCTCTTTTTAATGGCACTTACAAGAACTCATTCCCTAAAGCAAAAGGGTGCAAAGTATGGCCTGCATATGGGATATGCTACCCTTGGGACTATTTTGTAGCTGCTAGAGGCCCCCCTGCTAGAGGTCAAATTTTTAGCACATTTGTTTTCAATTTTGTGAGTTCCAGAATACTCTCAGATGTACTCTCAGGGCATTTCAACTACATTTGGAGCTCTCCCTGCCCACTTGGTATGTCAAAAACAATTTTGCATTTTCCCCCACAGAAACATCTTTTGACCCCGAAATGTTTTAAAATGTCCACAGTGGTATGCAGAGTACAGATCTCTGAATCAAGGAAATACTTTTTTTTAATCACCCATGCCCCACAGGGGCTTTAGGGGAAAACATTTTTACTTGTGGGAGTAGTTGTGGCCCTCCATGGTCTCCTGGGTGGCTAATGTGTCTCCCTAGCCTTCCACAGCTCCCCAGCCCTGCTCTTAAGGGCACACAAGGCACTGAAAACACAATTATTTCCAGAGCTGTGCTGAAGAGGGAAAGGCTGTAGTGGTGAACTGTTAAATGTCTTAACAGTGGCAACCATATATATGCTTACACAGAAGTAAAGCTCAAGGAGTTCAAAGGTGCTTATTCCTAGTGAGTATGGTGTAGTGGTTTGAATATGTACTATGACTCCGCAGACCAGTGTTTGTTTCCCCATTTGGCCATGGAAACCCATTTGGGAGAGTCACACAGTGTCAGTTCCAGAAAACCCTTTGGTTTGCCTCAGAGTCACCATAAATTGGAAACAGTTTGAAGGCACAAAACAATAACAAAAACAAATTGGGTGAAGGACTGCAGCCTTCATCATGCTCGAACATGTTACTCAGCAGCAGGAATTATATATTATAGCCTGCCAGGTAGCTGACATTCCCTTCTCCTCTCTTCCAGTCCATCCTCCCCTTTGATTGCCATAGTAAATGGCCTGAATGAGCTAAAGAAGTTGTTTATACAATGGAGAGATGTACGCGAATCTTATTTAACTAATGAAATTTCTGTATGTGTCGCAGTCTGTACAGTTATTTGGCTCAGGTAATATGAAGGATGTTTCGAAGATGTCTAAATTCTAAACCCTTGTAAATATGATGAGATAAATGCCTTTGTTTCCACCTACACATACTTTTTTTATCAACAAGAGTTAAATGAGACAAAATTATTTATTCAATAAAATATATTTGAATCTTTGTTCAACATTCAATGTGATGTGAAGAGCAGTAATACTCATCAGAATTAACAGTTACAACAGAATATGACATTGTGCTCATTTTATATATTGTCCTTTTTACCATCATTGAGTATTTGTTCTCTTTGGAGTCATCTTGTCACTTGAAAGGGAGAACATTTCCTAGAACTTCCCTTTTTAAAAACTTTTACTTGAGATTTTTTTGCAGATTTATTGAACATATGAAATCATGCTACAGAAAGTTCAAACTGATGACTAAAATATGAGATTAGTTGATTAGCATTTTCTAAACATATATATTAATATATTAATGCTAATATATTAATGAATTTATATTTGATGCTATTGGTTCATACAAAAATTGTTGATTTTTTTCCTCAGTATTAAAGTGAGATATAGGTGTTTTGAGCATAAGAATGCAATGGATGGCCTCTAGTGCCATCTGCTGGGGACAAATGAAAACGCTAAATGAAATTATTTTCTTCCCAATTAAAAGGGTGAACTCTAATGAGGTTCTGCAAAACTGCCAGTTAATGGCATAATTTTTTGTAGATGTCCTGTCATGCATCAGTTAAATCACAATGTTTCTTGAAAAAACATGGAATAACAGACATAACAAATATGACAGTGTGTTCTTGTGTGTGTCTTCTTTCTAAGCTATTTTCCCAATAGATGGGTTAGTATTGTGATTGTCGTTTACACAGGGCTTTGTTTTGGTCATCCTCAGGTGTCAGGTTGGCAGCACACATGTCTTCATTGATGAGGTCAATCCCATAGAGGGCTACTGGGAGAACAACTACAGCGTAGATCTTAGCCTTGAATTGTTCAGGCATTCTTGAGTCACACAGAATACAGTAGTTTGCAGCCGTTTCAACCAGGCTGCATTTATGCATGACCGTACGTCTGGCATTGTGTCGCCATCTATGGAGACCAGTGACCCTAGGTATTTAAATTGGGTGGCCTCCTTTACTGCTTGTCCATTAATTTGAATTCTTTTCCAGTTTGAGGGCCACATTTCAGATACTCTGTTTTGGGTATGTTCAGTTGAAGTCCATTTTCACTGAGTCTATCACTCCATGTCTGCAGCTGTTGTTGTAGGGCTGCACATTTTTGGTGTTGGAGTGCTATGTCATCTGCATATAGGAGCGCACAGGGATGCATAGTCTGAAAATCTGTGGCAGTGTCCATACAGAGTATGAACAGTAATGATGAGAGTGCTGCTCCCTGATGCATGCCAACAGTGATGTTAAAGGGTGGTGAAATCCCTGCAGGGCAGTGGACCATACTTGTTGTATTATTGTATAGTAGTGTGTGTATTGTATAGTGTGTGTATGTATATTTATTTACATGGGATTAAATCTCACCTAACTCAATGGGATGTCTGAACAAACATTTGAGAGACTGCAAAACAGTAAGTTCATTTTGTCTTGTGTACCATGTTGTATAACTTTATACATTACTTCACAATTAATAATGTTGCACATGTTAAAACCATTACATACAGTCCAATGGATAGCATGGACAGTACACAGCTGTAAAGACAGTATGACTTACTACATTCTAACGTCCAGCTGTCCTTGTTAATAACTTTTGCCAGCTTGATTACACTTTGATTGTGCCGTCGTACCTGGGGCTGTAACTCTTAGTGAAAGAGGCATGGACATGACATCTTTCCCCAGGGGATTGCTTCTTGCCCTCCTTTAGGGAAACTGGAACTCCCAAGGACCAAAACACTGTAGATAACTCAAAAACTGGATTTATTGTTCACAAAGGGGTAAAAGAAAATATACATTACAGTCTTTGATTGTTTTAAGTCCGTGGAGCTTTTCCAGTTCCTTCTTTCTCTGGCTGTGAATGCCGGAGCAAACTCAGCCTCAGTCCAATGACCTATGTCTGAAGACAGAGTCTTCCTCTGTTGCCAAAGGACTGATGTGAAGGCGCTTGAGACTCCTCAACATCGTTCAGGTTGGCCCTGAACATGAAGCGTAAGTCCCAAGGGTAAGAACCTCAGAATTGGTGCTGAGAGGTAGCTTTTCAAGGGCTTTTAGTCCCAAGTCTCTCTCTCACATCCATCCGATAGAGAGCTTGCTGGTGAAAGGGAGGAAACACTGTCCTACTCCAGGAAGAGGTGGAGCCAAACAGTTGAGCTGAGTGAGCAACATAACAGGTGCAAACAACATTGATTGACAAGATATAAAAAACCAATCCAACTACATTTACAGGGTAAGGGCAAAATCAGGAATGACACAATTCAAATCTTGCAACTTACAGATCCACATATAGATGGCGCCACTCGCGCCGTCACACTGATGTTGCATGGCGACGTGTGTCTATGTTTTGATTTGTAAAATGTCAAAGGGTACATTGTGTGGATCGCAGCACTGCTAGACAGGGCTGATAGTGATAAACAGGGTGTATGTACTAATAGTAATTCATACACTAAGTGTAGCTCACACCACCCATGGGAGGTATGTATGGTATATCAGTTTGTGTGCTTTCATTCAAGAAGTATGTAACCAGCATAATTTAAGAAAGCAGACCCTACTCCCTATGTATTAACAGGATACCACTCCCAAGTCTCTTTATATTTTATGAAAAGCAGCCATATTCACTATTGCTTTCCCTTCATTCTTCTCTTGAGACCAGCAAGCAGCCTTTTTTGTCAGATACCAAAGGCCTACCTATCCCAAAGGCTCCCTTTTCCAGTGATTTAATGGGCATTTAATGAGCACCGCTGTAATATTCTACTATGGACAGGATGCAATCCTGGGCTTCTACTGGCAAAATTGTTAAATGGAATGGAACTGGGGCTATCTCCCCTTCCCAAGCCAATTCTCTAGAAATCATATTACAAGAGCTGGAAGACTTTTAGAAATGATTTCTTTATATTGCAAAAGACTAAGGGGAATTTAGTAGTATGATAGATTTTGGTCAATATCCCTGAAGGACAGAGGGTTATTACAGTGGTTTTTACCCAGTGTTTCTGAGCAGAGATGCATTCCTGCGTTTAACAAAACTATGGCTCTGCTTCTCCAGTAGGTCCACAAACCAAAAGAAGGCAGAAGTGGAGAAACAATGCGGATAGTCCTTTCAAACCTGGAACAACTCCTGACTTCACGCAGATTCACTATAGACTCTCACAGTTGAAGCTTCTATAATTAGCTGTCTATGTTTCTGCTACACCAGGTAAATGTAAAATGTAAAGATATGAGTAATTGTTTAAAAAAACATCATATCTGTGCCAGCCTGGGCTGTATTAAGGTTTTCATAGCCCCTAGGAATAATTGGATTTGACTCCCTGTTTTGTCCCAATTTGGTATTAGAGACCGACAGATCATTCCAAATGTGCAAATGTTAAAATGGGTAGTTGGAAATATCTTTGCTTTTCTTCTCAATTCCTGGATTTATTTTGGTGAATCTTGTCTTTGTAGGCCCTAAAGCAGGCACTCTGTGTCACTCCTCCATGACAAGCCACAGTTTATCTGGCTCCCTAGCTTGTCATGTCATGTAAATAAATCTCATCTTCTGTTCTCCAAGATAATGCAGAACCAACCTTGGTGGAGTATCATAAACTGCTTATTGACCAAAAGAACCTGTGGAAAATGGCTTGAGAGTAGAAAATAAGTCTGCAAGAAGAAAATTACACAGATGTATATGTTATGATACATCCAACTCAGAACTTGTCCAGTTTACTAAAGATCCAGTTGGACATTACCATCTAGTGATATGTGCATTAAGTATTATTGCACAATACTACAATTGTTCCTTGCTCATATTTTACATTTTAAATGTATAAAAGAACCTGTCCAATTTTGGAATACCATGTGTCTACTGTGTATGTACTCTAACTGGAACGATTAAGCAGATGACAATTATGAAACCAAGCAGAAAGTAATAATTTTCCTTTTATTTCCCTTTATCAACTGTATAGTGCAATCTTGAGAACAGTAACTTTGTAGATAAGCATTCTGATTGCCTTAAACAAGTACTGCAAAACTTTCTTAAACAAAAGACATTTCTGAGGCCACATTTTTATAGCTTGCCTTTTCCCTAGAACACCACAATACTTTCAGGATCTTTATTTATCTACATAATTTAAATGACCTAATTAAATGTTCTGTCAAGTTTCAAAATAAATGCAGTCCCACAAGAAAATAGATTGGGCTTGTCAACAGGGAAATGCTGGTTTGCTTTTAAAACTTGCCACTGTAAAACTTGCCAATTCCCTTTTCCAGGAATTGTCTCATGCACATGACATATTTCTGAGCAAATGGAAGACAGAATGCACCTATACCCTGATCTTGACTATTTGGAATAGAAAAACTGACCAAATTGTTAAAAGTGCATACGTGTGCCCCATTTCAAACCAATTCACAATTTTCCCTTCCTGTGGGGTCATCCTCAAGTACAACTAAAATAGCATGAGGTGTTGAGGAAGAGGAGAAGTGATACTAGTTTGGAGCAGTTAGTAAAGAAAATGTCAACATCCCATACCCTACTCTTCTCAGGATTCAGTTACTCACTGTAACTAAGCCTCAAGATTTGTTCCAAAGAAACTTGTTCTGAACAAACATGCTTAGAATTGGCCCCTAAATACAGATAGGTACAGATTCCTTAAATCTCCCATTTTTGCATTTTAGGGCCTTATTTGGTGCCTGTAACAGTCTCTTTGCAGATTGGTCCTTTTCTATTTAGTTATTTACTAATGCAGGCTTGTAGTATTCATGATTCATCAAAAAATGCACATTTTTGTGACATGCCTGAGAAAGGAAAGAGCTAGCTCATACGTGTGCACTGAAGGTTCCAGTGCAAAGATGTTTCAGTGATCTC
Source organism: Anolis carolinensis (assembly GCF_035594765.1). Taxonomy (NCBI): domain Eukaryota; kingdom Metazoa; phylum Chordata; class Lepidosauria; order Squamata; family Anolidae; genus Anolis; species Anolis carolinensis. Next base: position 114,609,071 of record NC_085843.1, read on the forward strand.
AAGGGCAAAAGCGGAAAACTGATTTATGCACGCTTGGGAAGAAAGCTCAATTCCTTTTTAATACAGAATTGTGCAATACTAGAGCAATGTTTGTTGCTTTTAAATCTTATACACAGCACTTCAGTTTTCAGCTACAGTACATTCATGCCATGCTGCTGTATACAAAGCTCCTCCTCCTGACTGAAAAATAAAATGGAACTTCTCAATCCAGACCCTAGACTTTCAAATTGGACAACAAAGCAGTGTCCAAGCAAACTGAATGCTCATCAAAGTGTATTTGTGTTCAGAGGGAGAGAACTACAAGTCTTCCCCTGTTGCTGAAGGCAGTCCTCCAGTGTTGTCGAAGGCTTTCATGGCCGGAATCACTGGGCTGCTGCGAGTTTTTTGGGCATGTACTGGAACAAGGCCATGCAGCCCAAAGAAACTCACAGCAACCCAGTCCTCCAGTGTTACAAACATAAGGCAGAGTTGTGAATACAGAGACAGAATGGAAAGAAGTACATCTTGCCCAAGATTCCATACAGGAGTAAAGTGGGAAAGAAAAATGATGCTTTGAAACTTGCATTCTCCTCTGGTTGATCTTTCTTGACTTTGCAAGTTCCAGTTCAGCTGGATCACAAGAAGTAGTAGCATCTAAAGCACATAAGCAGATGGCCCCATCTACCTTCCAGTACAGGTACCCTTATTCTAAGCACCGACACTTGGCCCACTTTCGGAATTGCTTTATGGAAGAATGCCCTACATTTTAAGATCAAACTGATTACCACAGAGAATGATAATGGCACCCTTTGATCACAGCATACCATTTAAAGTAGCAAGTATTTGGAATCAGAAAATGCTGTGTCTTACAGTATTTTAAAAAGGAGTTTCCGATCAATTAAAATGACCAATACTACAGATGTGTTTGACAACTTTCCCTTTGAATTACAGCTGGGGAAATCCTTAGTGATCCAATGTATATATTTCTGCTCATTTCAGATCACCCTTGTTTAGTTAGCAGGTCAGAGGAAAAAATGCAAGAGGTGCATTCAGTTTCTTCCTTGTTTCTGCAATGTTTCTGTACAGCCTTTTTAAACACCTACATTCTTTGATTTCACTGTTGTTTTCATTTTGTTTGCATGAGAGCAATGCAGAGTTCACTACGTGCTTTTCAGTTTTGTGCTCCTGGTGCCAGAATATCGCGATTTATTCATGATCATGATGAGTACAGCTACAAATCCCAGCAGACCTCCAAGAAGAGGAGGCCCACATGGACTGAATTCCTGGGCAATTCCTGAGATAAGAGGTGAAACTATACGTCCCACAGCTGACACAGACTGACCAATGCCTATAAGCAGACCACTGGCCTCATTACCTCCCAGGGTCAGTTCAAGGTCAGTAATGCAAGTGCGGCCTACAGTGGTTGAAAAAGCTAAAAATGTGGACGATATGAAGACCGCCCATACACTTTCATACAACGAATATAGCATCAGGAGCACACAAGTGAGAAGAGTGGACCGCAGGAGGATGGCATAGGTATTGTGCCGATACAGTCTTGTGATTGGTCCAAGCAGAAAGCCAGCAGCGACTCCAAGCGCACTGCTGTAGCTTATGAGGTAGCCAGTCAGTTTAGGCTTCAACCCAAACCTCTCTTCAAGTGCCAAGACAAAATTGCTGTGGTACAGCATCACGGCAACAGACATCAGCAGCCGTACCAGAAAAACATCCCACATATCAGACCTTGCAATGCTTCCAAGTCTCTTGAGCACAGATACAACTTGAGTCCAAGAAGATTCAGCTGGAGGGCTGTACTTTGCAGCATGATGAGATAAGGACTGGAGATGCAGGCTGTGTTTAACCTCTGTGGAAAGCATGTCTCTTGTCTTATTAATGGTGACCCATTCGTTTCCATGGGTCTTTGTTTCATGTTGCAGCACCATCCAGAAAACTCCTGCAAAGATAATGGAGTGAACAATCACAGCGTTTTGAATTAATTTCTGGAAGTAAAGAAGTATTCTGGAATAAACACCAGCCTCACATAGGCCCTCACATATATAGGGCTATATAAATGGGAGTTAATGCAAAGCTGGTGCTTTGAACTGAACTATGCCTGTCTCAAGAGAGGAAGACCCATTTTCACACAAGAAGGCATAATAATAGGCCTGGGCTGTGGCGCAGGCGGGAGAACAAGCCAGCTGCAACGAATCACTCTGACCAGGAGGTCATGAGTTCGAGGCCCGCTCGGAGCCTATGTTTGTCTTGTCTTTGTTCTATGTTAAAAGGCATTGAATGTTTGCCTATATGTGTAATGTGATCCGCCCTGAGTCCCCTTCGGGGTGAGAAGGGCGGAATATAAATGCTGTAAATAAATAAATAAATAAATAAATAACATTACCTTAACTACCAGTTGATATGCAATTCAAAAAATCAAAGTAATAATTTATGAACCAATAGAAAGAAAGAAAACAGGATGTGGCTGAAGTGAGGAATGAGAGAAAACCAAGTAGAAGTAATCCAAAATTGCAATCCTTAGTGAGGCGAGGCTAGGTACAGGTAGATCCAGATCTACCGGTAGACACCTGCATGATTTACACAGATTATCAGATTTACTGATTTCTAATTGTCTAACAGCAGCAGAACAAATGCCTCTCATTTTTCTCTTTCCTGAATTAAGAGTCCGTCAATTAACACTTCAGCAGTTCTCATATGTTTGGCTTCATTAATTTTCCCCCCATGCTATAAAGATTCAAAATGCATAAACATTTGGGTTGGGGATTGCCCACTTAGCTGGCCTTAGCTGGCCTTGGTTTAGAAATGCTGTACATTGTTTGCATATAAATAATAAAAGCATTGTGAATATAATGAAGTAATACACAGCTTTAAAAACTTGACAGAGCAACACATACATACCAGCATTCAAGATGAAGATGGAGGCACAGATAAACGCCGTCAAGTGAAAACCACCCTCTAGCTCTGTAAGGTAGCCTCCAACAGGAGGTCCCAAGATGAAGCCAAAATTGGAGGCTGCATTGAAATGTCCTATTACTAAGAGGCGCTGCCTCTCAGGAACTAAATCAGAGATGAGAACTTTTGAAATAGAGTGTGTATGCTTGAAAATACCTAAAAATGAACAAGAAAGGTATTTAGGAATTCAATCCAAATTACAAAGACAGAGGTGGGTAGCTCTGTAGATGTTAGCCTGCAACTTCCACAATCCTTCATTACTACATATGCTGCCTTGGGCTAATAGTTCAACATCAATTACAAGGGCTACATGTTGTCCACTCATTGTAGAAGAAATGCTGAGGACTAAAGATGGGCACCTTCAGCAAGTTGGGTGGACATTTTTCTGCCCAGGATTCTCTAGGCGCTGCTCAGAAACGTCAAAACAGGGAAACACTTTGAATGGTGACACTTGAACCACAGGAAGCACAATTGAGATGGTCTAGACCAGTAGATGTTTTGGCCTTCAATTCCCAGAAAACCTAACAGCTGGTAAACTGGCTGGGATTTCTGGGAGTTGTAAGCCAAAACATTTGGGGACCCACAAGTTGACAACCACTGATCTAGATATTCACTGCTGGTGAAAAATGTGTACTTTGGGTCTTAAAGCCCTTGTAAGTTATTTGAAACTGTTTCTCCTATAAAGGAAGTCAGAGGGAATTGAGGGCCATAAAAAGAGCCCGGAACATGTCTATGGTCCAAAAGTCACATTTTGCCATGAACAGAAATGAGGAGTTTAAAAAATACAGTATGTAATCACTACAAAATTCAAATGGTATGATCTTTGGAAACCTGCATTCACCATAATCCTCCACCCAGCAGGGGAAGGCAGCTGTAGTTTAAGAATGGAGGAAAGCATTGACCAGACTGTGATTCAGACAATGCCAACAACAGTATTGACCAACAGATATCTGAAAACCACTATGGTCCAGAGGAAATGTGTGCATGGAGCAAGCAATATTGAGGTTCTCTCCCACAATCTCCTTTATTTCCCATTGTATACTGTATAATTGCCCCTGAGAAAGATTTCTGTCTTTCTATTTGACAGTACTGGTAAATAGCTCAGTACACAAATAGACAACAAATAAATACTATTTTTATGAAATGATATTGACAGAGGGTCTCTTATAGCCTGCAATGCCCTTGCAGCAGGATGTGAGACAGCTTTGTGAACTCATTGGTCAGACTGCACATCTATCTCACTCTACTGCTTTGTATTAGCAAAATTATTGTGGGTTGTTCCAAAGTCTCCTGGATGACCAGCGTTTTGAGGTTTGCAGAAACCAACATTTCCAATAATTTTATATTGTACAACCATGATATATACATATATGCATGTTCATAATCAGTTCATATTTGTTATTATGTAGCTTCTCGATGACCTTTTGACACAAGCAATGAACTGCTATGGATATAAATCCAATGCAAAATATAAAATATCACCTTTGCCATGCTAGCTGGGGGATTCTGGAAGTAAAGTCTGAAAAACTAACTTTTCCAAGTTCCAATCTGTTTCCCATTGTTGCACCTTTTATGATAAGAACAGGCACAATTTAATTTAAGAATACAATGTATAGCAGAATTATATCTTATATTTTCTATTGTAAAAACATTGGTATTAAACATGTTTAACTTTTGCTGGATGCACAATACATCTATTCAGAATTGTTGTTTCTCTGAACTAAACAAACTGATTTATAATTCCTCTTATCACATTAATGATTGACTGAGCTTGAGTCTAAATAGGCAAATTACTACTTACCCACAAAAATGCGAGCAACAGCAAACAGGAAAACATTAGTGGACATACTAAGCACAAAATAACCTAATGCACTGAAGAGAATGCAGACAAGTAGGCAATATGGTCTTCCTACTACATCACTCCAAGATCCCTACAGAAGACACAGAATCAATGAGTTCAGTAAATCAGCATAAAAAGTTTATAAATAATAATAATAATAATAATAATAATAATAATAATAACAAAACTGAACTGTTTGTTGGAAATGAAAGCTATGGACTTGTCAACATCAGAAGCGGAATTTTCCAGGGTGACTCATTGTCCCCTCTGCTTTTCATTATTGCCATGATCCCTCTGTCAACAATCTTACAAAAAACAAATCTCGGCTATCAAACATCTAAGAAATCTCACAAAATTTCGCATCTGATGTACATGGATGACCTGAAGCTGTATGGGAAAACAGAAACTGAAATCCAGTCTCTGACTAACACTGTCCGAATTTTTAGCACGGATATCAGCATGGAAGTTGGTTTGGACAAATGTTCGACAGTGGCATTGAAGAAGGGAAAAATCATTGAAAGTGAGGGCATAAATATGCCTAATGGCCAAACAATAAAGTGTCATCAACCAGAGGCCTATAAATATCTGGGCATATTACAGCTGGACAACATCAAGCATGAACATGTGAAAACTCTGGTCAGCAAAGAATACACACAAAGGGTCAGAAAAATTCTCAAAAGCAAGCTCAATGAAGGCAACACCATCAAGGCCAAAAAAACCCCTGGGCCATACCTGTCATAAGATATACTGCTGGCATCATAAACTGGACACAGGTGGAACTGGACAATTTGGACAGAAAAACAAGAAAACTCATGACCATTCATCATTCACTGCACCCCCGCAGTGATGTTGACTGGCTACATCTGCCTAGAAGATCAGGGGGCAGAGGACTCTTACAAGTAAAACAAGCAGTCATCAAAGAAGAAAATGCCCTGGCAGAATATGTAAAGCAAAGTGAAGAACCTGCTTTGATTGACGTCAAAAATCAGAAACTCCTCAAAACACAGCAAAAAATCAGTACAAGAAAACCGCGCTACAAACTAGAGCTGACAGCTGGCATAACAAAACATTGCATGGAAAGTTCCTTGACAAAATTGAAGGAAAAGCTGATAAGGAGAAGACCTGGCTATGGCTCACGATTGGGACCCTGAAGAAGGAGACAGAAGGCCTGATCCTTGCAGCCCAGGAGCAAGCCATCAGAACAAATGCAATTAAGGCCAAGATCGAAAAATCAGCTGATGACCCAAAATGCAGACTGTGCAAGGAAGCTGACGAAACCATTGATCATATCCTCAGCTGCTGTAAGAAAATCGCACAGACAGACTACAAACAGAGGCACAACTATGTGGCCCAAATGATTCATTGGAACTTATGCCTCAAGTACCACCTCCCAGCAGTAAAGAACTGGTGGGATCACAAACCTGCAAAAGTATTGGAGAATGAGCACGCAAAGATACTGTGGGACTTCCGAATCCAGACTGACAAAGTTCTGGAACACAACACACCAGACATCACAGTTGTGGAAATGAAAAAGGTTTGGGTCATTGATGTTGCCATCCCAGGCGACAGTCGCATTGATGAAAAACAACAGGAAAAACTCAGCTGCTATCCGGACCTCAAGATTGAACTTCCCTCCAGCTATCGCCCAGTTTCGAACCTCTCGTTCCTGGGCAAGGTGATTGAGAGGGCAGTAGCGGAGCAGTTGCAACAGTTCCTAGACAACACAGCCGGGTTAGATCCCTTCCAGTCCGGCTTTCGTGCGGGGCACGGGACAGAGACTGTGCTGGTCTCCATCACAGATCACCTTTGATGCCAGCTTGATCAGGGCGGGTCAGTGCTGCTCGTGTTATTGGACCTCACTGCAGCATTTGACACAGTCGATCACAATCTTCTGACCCACCGCCTTGCCGTTGTTGGAGTCAGGGGAACAGCTTTAAATTGGCTGGCCTCCTTTCTTCACAACCGTGGACAGCGAGTGGAGAGGGGAGGCCTGGTCTCTGAAAGGTCCCCTCTACTTTGTGGGGTACTTCAAGGGGCCATTCTCTCCCCTCTGTTGTTTAACATCTATATGCGACCACTTGCTCAGCTGGTACGAGATTTCGGGCTCGAGTGTTATCAATATGCTGATGACACTCAGCTTGTGTTAAAGATGGAAGGCCGACCGAATTCTGTACCCGACTGTTTTCATCAGTGCCTCAAGGCCATTATTGGGTGGTTGCGTTCCAGTAGGTTGAGGGTGAATCCAGCAAAGACGGAGATCCTATGGCTGGGCCGACCGGGCAGTGGGGATATCCAGTTGCCAATCCTGGATAGCGAAGCGCTACGCCCGTCTGCACTAGTAAAGAGTCTGGGAGTCCTCTTGGACCCTTCACTGACGATGGAGGCCCAGGTCTCTGCTGTTAGCAAAACCGCCTTTTTTCATCTTCGGCAGGCTAGATGGCTAGCCCCCTATCTGTCTAGGGACAACCTGGCTATGGTGATCCAGGCTACGATCATCTCGAGACTGGACTACTGTAATGCCCTTTACATCGGCCTTCCTGTGATCCAGAAGCTCAAATTGGTGCAAAATGCAGCTGCCCGGCTCCTTGCGGGAGTCCCGATGAGATGCCACATAACACCAATCTTACGGCAGCTGCACTGGTTACCAATTGAGCACCGGATCACTTTCAAAGTGATGGTACTTACCTTTAAGGCCTTACATGGTCTAGGGCCGATGTACCTGAGGGATCGCCTCACTCCCTACAAACCCCAGAGATCCCTCCGTTCTGAGGACCAAGACCTGTTCGAAGTCCCCAGTTTTAAGGCCTTGCGTCTAACAGCAACTAGACACAGAGCCTTTGCAGTAGTGGCGTCATCTCTCTGGAACACTTTGCCACCTGAAGTCCGTGCCTTGCGGGACTTGTTGGTTTTCCGCAGGGCATGTAAGACACACCTGTTTCGGCAGGCCTTTGAGTTCTGTTAGATGTTTTAAAAGGTGCTTTTAGGATGTTTTTAAGATATTTTAAAGATGTTTTAAAGATGTTTAAAGATGTTTTTAAATTGTTGATTTTAGCTGGGTCTTGTAAGCCGCCCCGAGCCCTAGGGGAGTGGCAGCATATAAGTTTGAAAAATAAATAAATAAATAAAAGACTCCGGCAGAAACCAGTACAGGTGGTCCCGGTGGTGATGGGCACATTGGGTGCTGCGCCAAAAGATCTCAGCCGGCATTTGAAAACAACAGACATTGACAAAATTACGATCTGCCAACTGCAAAAGGCCACCCTACTGGGATCTGCGCGCATCATATGAAAATACATCACACAGTCCTAGACACTTGGGAAGTGTTCGACTTGTGATTTTGTGATACGAAATCCAGCATATCTATCTTGTTTGCTGTGTCATAATAAAATAATAATAATATTTATACTAATTGAATCTCAAAGGGGATTCAAAGCAGCTTAACATAAAAACATTAGCACACAATTTAGAATATACTAATATGCAAAAATTGAAACAGAATTAAATATAAACAGTGTTTAAAAAATTCAGTTAAAAACCATTAAAACATATTCAAAGCATATTCAAAGTTAGGTAAAGGTAAAGGTTTTCCCCTAACATTAAGTCTAGACGTGTCTGACTCTGGGGGTTGGTGCTCATCTCCATTTCTAAGCCGAAAAGCCAGTGTTGTTTGTAGACACCTCCAAGGTCATGTGGCTGACATGACTGCATGGAGCACTGTTCCCTTCTCACCGGAGCGGTACCTAATGATTTACATTTGCTAATAGTGGGAACTCACCCTGCTCCTCGGATTTGAATGGCCGACCTTTCGGTCAGCAAGGTCAGCAGCTCAGCGGTTTAACCCTCTGCATCACAAGGGACTCCATATTCAAGGTTAAACCACTGTAAACATTTAGGGAGTTCACTCAAGATTTAGTTATGCTTAGCATTGATCAACTAAATCCACAGGACTTCACTTAGTCATGACCAATTTGTCTCAGTGATTGTAGCATGCACTGAAATCAGTGAGACAAATTGGTCATGAGTAACAAGTCCTGTGAGACATACTCTACTGGTGCTTCTAGGAGCCCACTGAGACCATAACCTGGGAGTAACCTCTTCCTAGATGCACCTGCACTTTTGCTTTCCCTGTGTTGGGAAAGTAGCAATGTTGGCTCCAGTTGGGGCGATGAGTGGCACATATAGCTGACTGCACACTTGACCAAGGCTTGAAGGATCTGGCTGATGTTGAGACTCCGCTAGCTCCCAAGTTTCTTCAGTTGGGGAGTGAGTCTGGTTTTTACACACCTTACTAAATTGAGCGGGACTGCAAACATGAAGGATCTCATCACATAAATCTTAGATCTTGTTTCTGAGACCCTTTGCCTATAGTTGCCTATGGGGTCTATCACATGATGCCATGTAGTCAAATGTAGGCAAAGAGTGTCAGGAATGGAATATAAGGAACACGGTATTGAAATAATGTTTTTTTCACTCTGCACACATTAGAGATACAGCGTCAGCTACAGTATGCAACTTGTCAGCTGTGCCTGTGACGTCTCCTTGGGAGTTGCTTTTGCTGATCCTCTACGGAGACAGCTGCCATTACACTTGCAGTGGTTGCTGGGAACAGACCCCCAGTAAGCCTCTAAACTAATGGATGATTTTCTTTTCTGGTTCTTTTAAAAAAACATTGAAACTGCACAATTTTGCAGTTTCTTCATACCAAGAGACTGGTATTTTTCTAAAATCATGGCAAAGCAGGCATGGGGGTGGGGGAAATGCTAATTGGCTGCTTGGTTAAAAAAAAAAACCCCTGCATAGCTGTGCAAAATTTGCAGGAAAAAAAAAAAGAGAGAGAGAGAGAGAGAGGAGGAGGAGGAAATGACAGGGATGTCGGAGGGCTTAGGATGGAGTGGGAGGAGCAAAACTGTCAACTGTGTGATGATTCACAGCACGTTGTTTCTAAAGGTTGGGTAAACAGAAAAGGGTGTGATGGGCTCCTGTGTGCATCCCGTATGCATCTAGCCATATGCATTGCATACAGAAGTACCGTTTACCACTTTGTGCAGAATGCGGTATGAAGTGAGGCTTCTATGTTCCTATGAACAATAGCATAGGGCAGCAGCCGAGGCTGCGGCAAACTATACTTTCATTTTAATCAGAATTTGTATTATCATCATCATTGTCATCATCATCATTACTATTATTAACTTTATTTATCCCCCTCCTTTCTTTCCAGGGGGCTCAAGGCGGCAAACAATCCCAACTTAGTTAATAATAAGCACAGTACAAAAGTTAAAAAAAATTACATAATAACAGTATGGTAAAAACAGATTAAAATACAATAAATACTCTTAAAATAGCCTTTAGAATGCATATCACTTTTTCTCAAAGATTCCCTAATAAGGATATTTTTGCATTTTGAACTCAGCAATACTGTATCATCTGATAACACAAACTTACCACTAATGTGCTGGAAAAGAGTTGCAGTATTCCATATAAAGATCCTAAAAGCAAGAGAAACATTGAAAATCAAATATTAGTAATTTTTGGAGCAAATTTTTGTAATACATTTTCAGTAGTGGCAAAGCAAATAATCTCTGACTTCAACTCTGACTGGTTCTCAAACATTTCTGGCCGGATAAATCCTTTAAAACTGAATAACTAGGAACAAATTCATTCTTTAGCATGGTCTTGTGGAAAAGAGATGGGAAAAGTGATGTGAGCAATTCAGAACTTGGAATTAGGATGTTACACATAGTACTGTCACTTGTAATGTGTTACTTTGGGGGTATTGAAAGGACCTTAGTTGAATGCTTAGTTTGGGTGTTTCTTTGTGAATATGAGCAACGTTTATTTATTATTTCATTTTTTTTATTTATGGGGGCCTTTTAAAGTGAATAAAAATGTAAGAGTAATATGTTAATAACTTATGACATATGAGTAATGTTACTTGTGTTTTCTAAATAATTACTTTTAAAAGAAGTAGCACTAATTGTACTTCTTTCAAATGCTGTAATAATGTTCCAATAACATTTTCAAGTTTTGAAATAATTTACTGACAGAAATTGGAATCTGATATTTTTTCCAGTACTTGGGATGCAATGAGAGGAAGATGGGGTTTCCCTAGTGGACACATTTACTTTGAACACAAATTTACTTTGAATGTTCTGTATCAGAAACTAGTGATGAGGTCTATCCAATACAATTTTTGAATCAACCTCCCAAATAACTAAACCGAATGCTAAGTTGACCAAAAACTGATTCATAACCCTTTTGATACTAATGCTGGAGAGTGGTCCCTGGTCAATTGGTCCCTGGTCAAATAAAGGTTGGGAACCACTGATTTAGACAGATTTGTTAACTGAGGACAAAGGTAATGCCACAGCTGATCTGAAGAACGTAGTTTCTATTCTACAAATGCAATACATACAGAAGGAAAGAAATATGCACATCTGAACACCAAATCTGTCAGAACTTCAGGTATGCAAGCTATGAAATGTCACTATCCGCAGCCCACAAATTACAAACAAGATAGGTTCTGTAGGCTTGTTCAAGTTATATTTGTATGTAAATCAGAACAGGTACATTTTTAAGTATTACTCCATACACACACACACACACACAAGCTCTGTATAACATAGGGAAGGGTTACACTCCTGTGGGGTTTGTTTTGCTATCTGTGCCCCTGTTCAGAAGATTTCACCTCACTTTCTGTCCCTGTGATAATTGGATTTTGAAAAATGTGGCTTGTTGTGCAAACAAGGATTGGGGATAAAGCTTCAGTTGAGACACTTTTCTCATGAAACCTCTTTCAGGAGTGAATTTCCCTTCCTAGATTTCTCTCACTTCCTGTTGTCTCACCCATTCTTAACTATGAGTTATTTATAAGTCAGATGTTTGTTACTCGAAGACTGCTTGTATACGAAAATGGTGAAGAACTGAAACAGCAAAATCTCATTTTTTGTTAATTGTAGCTATTAATTTTGATTTTATAAACAAACCCCTGATGGCGCAGCAGGTTAAACTACTGAGCTGCTGTATTGCTGACCAAAAGATTGGTGGTTCAAATCCGGGCAGCTGGATGAGCTCCCAATGTTAGCCCCAGCTTCTGCAAACCTAGCAGTTTGAAACATGCAAATGTGAGATCAATAGGTACCGCTTTAGTGGGAAGTTAACAGCACTCCATGCAGTCATGTCAGCCACATGACCTTTGAGGCGTCTATGGACAAAGCCAGCTCTTTGGCTTAGAAATGGAGATGAGCACCAACCCCCAGTTTTGTACACGACTAGACTTAATGTCAGGGGAAAACCTTTACTTTTACCTTAAACAAGCTAGGAAACATTAGACATTTTGAAATAATTTTTAGTCTGAAAAGTGGAGAGATGAAGAGTTATGTTCCTGTTGTAACAGACTACAGCATTTCTGTGATGCTCAGATAAGAGCAGACTCTCCTCTTGTATCAACCTTATTGGTTGTGTTTTGGGCTCAAAGGAAGGACAAGAACTCCATCCCCCCTCCATCAAGCCATCCAGGCCCCTTCAACGCTGCCCTATATCCCAGGATCTGATCCCAGATTATCTGATTTAAACTGGATTATATGCATCTCCACTGTCAGATCCTGGGATATAGGGCAGTGTGGAAGGGGCCTCACTGCTTCGCATAAACTGCCAAGCTAGTGCTTACATGCAAAGTTGCATGTATTGACCAGAATTTTCCACCATTTGCTTATAATGGAAGTTGACATGCTCACCTACCACTCCTGTAACTGTTGGGCTCACTCCTAAAGACTTGACATGAAGACTTAATAAGGGGACAACCATACTGACTCCAAAGAAATCCTGCAAGAGACAATACAAAATTGCTGGAGGTTAGATATACTGAGAATAAAGGATTTAAAGTAATAATTTGATTTCCTCCACCTGCTGCTATGTTGCAATTTTAAAAAGAAAATTTCAGAGCTCCAATTTCATGGGCTTATGATTCATAAACCAAGGTTTCTCATATGTAACAGTATGCTGGGAAATCACTGCAACTTGTCGTTTACGTCATCTGCCACTGTGTTTAATGTAAAGGGCCTGCCTCTAGTATGCAAACAAAGACCCATTCTGAGAATAAAGCCAGACCTACGTATTTAGAGTCAACCATCCACAGATCCAAACATCCATTGTTTGAATATAGATAAAGATATATAGATATGAATCCAAACAAGCCTTGATTGTGCCATTTTATATAAGGAATACCATTTTATTATGCCGTTGTACATAATGAGGCCTGAACATTCATTGATTTTGATATCCCTGGGAGCTCCTGGAACCAAATCCCAGTAGACACAAAGGGCCTACTGTACGTACTGAATGAAGACTGTACATTCGGCTGTTAGGAAATGTGGGAGTTGAAGTCCAAAACACCTGGAGGGCCGAAGTTTGCCTATGCCTGATCTACATTGTAGAATGAATGCAGTTTGATACCCCTTTACCACAATGGCTCAATGCTAAGGGGTGATGAGATTTGAAGTTTGGTGAGGCACAAACACTCTTTTACAGAAAAGGCTAAAGACCTTGCACAACTTACAGTTCCTATGATTCTATAGCACTGAGCTATGGAAATTAATTCTACCATGTGTTATTAATTATAGTTATTAATTAATTCTACTTTTTTAGTTATCTTTGACTATCTGCCTTCAACTGCTGTTTTCTTTCTTTATAACTTAAGTCTCACAACAGGAGTGTTCATTTGCATTTGACTCCGCAAAAAGTGATTCTTCTATATGAAGCTCTGTAGAGGGGATGACTTAAAACAGGTATGGTAAAGAAAATGTGGTGTAGTGATTACAAAGGTGCTCAAAGACCCTCCAGCACAGCCACAGAAATTCAGTAGAAAACATTTTGGTACATCACATATTCTTAGCCTAATAGGAACGTAATGGCAAATGGCCCTGAATATTATTAGTATTATATTCAACTTCTTCTCTCTCAAAGGAGATTGAAAGCAAATAAATACAGCCCAGAAAACACCATGATGGGATTGCCATAAATTGGAGTTGATATGAAGACACATACTGTAGAGTCTCACTTATCCAAGCTAAATGGGCTGGCAGAAGCTTGAATAAGCGAATATCTTGGATAATAAGGAGGGATTAAGGAAAAGCCTATTAAACATCAAATTAGGTTATGATTTTACAAATTAAGCACCAAAACATCATGTTTTACAACAAATTTGACAGAAAAAGCAGTTCAATATGCAGTAATGTTATGTATTGTATTTACGAATTTATCACCAAAATATCACAATATATTGAAAATATTGACTACAAAAAATGGCTTGGATAATCCAGAAACTTGGATAAGCGAGGCTTGGATAAGTGAGACTCTACTGTACTAACAAAAGCATGCATATGCATACTGAGGCTGGATCTACACTGCCACATAAAATCCAGATTATCTGCTTTGAACTAGATTATATGGCAAAGTTGACTCATTTAATCCAATTCAAAGCAGATAATCTTAATTATCTTCTTTATAATATGAATTTTATGGTTGTGTAGATCCATCATAAGATGAATGCAGTCACACTGTATTTCTTAGAGCGCATATTCAACAATAATGCACAAACACACCCATCGGAGATAAGATAAGTGATAGTATGGCAGCAAGATACAAATGTATTTTATATGAGAAAACCTGGGTTCTCGCTTGTACTTGGTTGTGGTTTTGGCAATTAGTTATTGCACAAAAAGGAAGAGCTTTTATTGACAAAGAAAAGGGGGGGGGGGAGAGGAAGTGTGGCAGAAGTAGTGAGGTTTTGAATAGAAGGACTGGCACTGGTTTGACTCCAGAAACTTGATTAAGCAGCTGATTATAAAAATGGCCCTCGTCTTGACATAATATTGGAAGTGAAAGCCCATCTGCAAATTGTCTCCAAATGATTATCATCATCTTGAGTTATATCCTACCGCAAAAGGTTTGGAAAATGTCTCCCTGCCTTGAAAATGTTTGCTTTCCTATCAAGACTTTAAGAGTCCAATTGTGTCAGGGCGCATCTACTCTATGTAGTGTGACACCACTTTCACTGTCAGGGCTTGAGGCTATGGACTCCTGGGAGCTGAAGTTTTACAGAGTCTTTAGCCTTGATGTCAAAGAGTGCAGATGTTGCACCAAACTACAAATCCCAAGACTCTATAGCAGACACGGGCAAACTTCGGCCTTCCAGGTGCTTTAGACTTCAATTTGCACAATTCCTAACAGCCTCAGGCCCCTTCCTTTTCCCCCTCAGGCGCTTAAGATGAGGGGGCAGAGGTGGTTTTGCCACTTCTGCCCTCTGAAAAAAAATGGTACAGTAGAGTCTCACTTATCCAAGCTAAACGGGCCGGCAGAACCTTGGATAAGTGAATATGTTGGATAATAAGGAGGGATTAAGGAAAAGCCCATTAAACATCAAATTAGGTTATGAATTTACAAATTAAGCGCCAAAACATCACGTTATACAACAAATTTGACAGAAAAAGTAGTTCAATACGCAGTAATGTTATGTTGTAATTACTGTATTTACGAATTTAGCACCAAAATATCATGATATATTGAAAACATTGACTACAAAAATGCCTTGGATAATCCAGAACCCTGGATAAGCGACTCTTGGATAAGTGAGACTCTACTATATTGGTTGGTGGTCAGAGCCTAAGTCCCATCCAAATCCCCTTTAAGTCCTAAAAAACAACAACAAATTAATTAATACTAGCAGCCAGTCTTTGAGAGGGTGCAGCTACACTGTAGAATGAATGCAGTTGGAACTGCCAAGGCTCAATGGCATGGGATCATGGGAGTTGTGGTTTTGCAAGGTGTGAAGCTTTCTCTGCCTCGCCAAACTACAGCTCCCATGGTGGCACAGCATTGAGCCATGTCCGGCTCCAGTGCTGTCAAAGTGCCTTCATTCCCCAATAGCGACGCAGCTGGAGCGCCCCGCTTTCCCTCCGCTGCTCACCAGGAAGCCCACGGCGCACAAGCAAAGCACGAACCGGGCGGGCCAAGCAGCTCCCGCCGCCGCCGCCTGAACCCTTTCCATTCCGGCAGGAGGAGGAGGAGGAGGGATCGGCGGGGCTGGCTCCTTGCTGGGCCTCCCATTCTTCATACGGAGGCCGAGGAAGGGAGCGAAGGGGCGCCGAGGAAGGGAACCAAGAGCCGCAGCGCCGGCCCCGGAAGGGAAGCAAAGCAAAGCAGCCCGAGAGAGGGCGAAGTCCCCCGCGCCTGCGCAGTGTGGCCTCAATGGGAGGGAAAGGCACGAAAGGAAACCCCCCTGGCCTTTAGACTTGCGTGGCTCCTCTCCGCCCTACCTGCCTGCCAGGGGGTGCATCTGCGATGTAGAGTTAATCCAGTTTGACACCACTTTAACTGCCATTATGGCTCAGTGCTATGGAACCACAGGTTGCCTGAGTTGTCCTTTCTTTTGAAACATAAGCATGCATGCTCATTTTAGATTCTGATTTCTTGGTGAGGGCCTCAAAATTGCAGGTGTGCTCAAATGTAGCACGTTTTTTGTACTATCTAAATATGCTATTTATTACAGATGAGTTTTTCTTACAAAAACACTCATTTTGCATAGACACCATTCTTTATTTATTATTTATTTGCTATATTTATACCCCGCTCTTCTCAGCCCCGAAGGGGACTCAAGAGCAGCTTACAGATTATAGCAAAATTCAATGCCGCATTATACAACAAATAATACATATAACATATCAGATTATTAAACAATTAAAACATATAAATGCAATAAAACAATAAAACGGGGCCCTGGTGGCACAGTGTGTTAAAGCACTGAGCTGCTGAACTTGCGGACCAAAAGGTCCCAGGTTCAAATTCCGGGAGTGGAATGAGCGCCCACTGAGCCCCAGCTCCTGCCAACCTAGCAGTTCAAAAAGATGCAAATGTGAGTAGATCAATAGGTACCGCTCCAGCAGGAAGGTAACGGCGCTCCATGCAATCATGTCGGCCACATGACCTTGGAGGTGTCTACAGACAACGCCGGCTCTTCGGCTTAGAGATGAGCACCAACCCCCAGAGTCAGACATGACTGGACTTAACGTCAGGGGGAACCTTTCCCTTTATCAGATTATGAAACAATTAAAACATATAAATGCAATAAAACAGATTGAAACATAGTTTTAATGGAACAGATGTTCCGTCAGGGGAGGAATGAGACACAAAACTGGGGTCACAGTGGCAGCGTTTACTCGAGAGGGCCCAGGTGAATCAAGAGCCATGGCCGGAAGAAACAAATGCTGGTATCTCTGTGCTGACCCCAGGATGCCGAAATGGAGGCTGGCCAAGATGGAGTCTGGCAGCACCTAGCGGCCGAGTGAGTCCCCAGGAACTGAGCCTCTGGAGCAGCAGGTGTTGCTTGCTGGCCTGGCTTTGCAGAGTCAGGGCCTCAGTTCTGCCAGGAGGGAGTCCCAGAAGCTGAGCCAGGGGCAGCAAGGGAAACAGACACTGTCCCTTCCCTCAAAGCCCCTGGTGATGGTACCTCCACTTCTTGCTTTTGGCACCATGGAGATGGGACCAAGGTCTAAACTATGAAATAAATTTCTATTCCAAATAAACCTTATACACATAGCCTGAAGGTCATCTTATACACAATCTTTTAATTTCATGCATGAAATAAAGTTTTTTATTTTTTTAAAAAATCCACATTATCTGTTTTGAACCGGATTACATGAGTCTACACTACCATATAATCCAGTTCAAAGGCAGACAATCTGGATTTGATATGGCTGTGTAGAAGAAGCCTGACTTCCTGGTTGTAAGCCATGATTTTTCGACTCTCCTTTAAGGCGACTTTGGGTGCATCTACACCAGGCATGGGCAAACTTCGGCCCTCCAGATATTTTGGACTTCAACTCCCACAATTCCTACCAGCCGGTAAACTGGCTGGGATTTCTGGGAGTTGAAGTCCAAAACACCTGGAGGGCCGAAGTTTGCCCATGCCCGATCTACACACTGTAGATCAATGCAGCTTGACATTATTTTAACTGCTGTGGCTCAAATGCTATGGAATCAAGGTGGTTTTACATGCTCTTTAGCCTTCTCTGCCAAATAGTGTTGGTGCCGCACCAAGCTACAGATTTAAAGTTTGTCCTCTTGCACTCAGGTAGACCATTTTGGATTTCTGGATAAGGGAGACCAGTACTGATTTCAGTTGATCTCACTATGTGTTTTTCTGTAAGATTAGCGTATTGTCCCTGTTCAGAATTTATATGATGCATGCACAGCACATTCAGGATTTTTGAGACATGTCTCTCATTTCTAGAGGAGAGAGCTTTCTAATCCTTAAATACAGGATATCACTTATAATAAAGGACACATGCCAGATCTATAGATGTTCTTCTATAAGTGTCCTAAAACAGATGGAAGGCCACATTGGACTGGATGGCCCATGTGGTCTCTAAAATTCCTTTCCTTCAACTTTTTTGGGCATGTCCTCATTTTCAGAGCTAAAATTTCTGTGGTTTACCAGTGGGTAGGGAGCAGAGCATGGTTGGTCAATTGAGATTAAATTTTGTTGAATTCAGCTGCTATAAGAAGACTCTCCCTCCCCTCTATGACTTCCCCTCACATATTTATACATGCCTATCATGTCTCCTCTCAGCTTTCTCTTCTGCAGGCTAAACATGCTCAGTTCTTTCAGCCACTCTTCATAGGGCTTGTTCTCCAGACCCTTGATCATTTTAGTCACTCTCCTTTGGACACATTCCAGCTTGTCAACATCTCCCTTTAATTGTGGTGCCCAGTGTGATTCCAGGTGTGTTTTGACCAAGGCATAATAAAGGGGTAGCATGACTTCCCTGGATCTAGACACTATATTCCTATTTATGCAGGCCAAAATCCCATTGGCTTTTTCCCCCTCCACATCACATTGTTTATTTATTTATTTATTTGCGACATTTGTATCCCGCCCTTCTCACCCCAAAGGGGACTCAGGGCGGCTTACAAGTTATATGTACATACAATATATTATATTATTAGCATAGTACAATATAAGCATTATATATTACTAGATTGTACTATACCGCTGTATTGCAATTATTATTATTAATATTACATGTAATATATAATATATAATACTAGCTGTGCCCGGCCACGCGTTGCTGTGGCTTAGTCTGGTGGTGTTGGTCAGTCTACATTAGGTTGTATTTATGCTGTGACCTCCACCCTTCTTTATGCTCACATTAGTAGTAGTATTTGAAGTCTGTTACCTTCTTCAATTTTCGTGTTGATTGATAATTGCTTGAGATCCCTGTTGTCTTTGGTTTGTTGTTAATTGTAATGTCTGATTCTGGTGAGTGCGGTTTATATTTTTATTGTGGTACAATAGTCTTTTTTTTTTGCCTGTGTAGGTGTTTATTATTATTGTTGTTGTAGTGGTCATGAAAGTTGGATAAGTTAGATGCTACTGTATTGTTTTTTGGAGGCCCAGTGTAGCACTGACTGGCCTCTCAGCCTCAGTGCCTGGCTGTTTCTTGCCTGCGATGGTGTTGATTCTTACTGTTGTTGTTATTGTTATTATTGTAATTGTTTTTTTGGAGGCCAAGTGTGAATGTAGGGATTGGGGAGGTGGATGAGTTGTGTTGTCAAATTTTGTATTTGTTATAGTCACAATGCGTTGTTGTAAGTATTGTGGGTCCGGATTGTGGTTTTGTGGTGTGGTTGTGTTGTTACAACTGAGAGGCAAGGCTTTTGTGTTGTGTTGTCAAGTTTTGTATTTCTAGGGCGATTAGTTGTATGCCAAGTTTTGTATTTCTGGGGCGTTTAGTTGTGTTGTTATAGTCACTATGCATTGTTGTGGGTTTTGTGCGTCCGGATTGTGATTTTGTGGTGTGGTTGTGTTGTTACAATCGGGAGGGAATGCTTTTGTGTTGTGTTGCCAAGTTTCGTATTTTTGGGGCGTTTAGTTGTGTTGTTATAGTCATGATGCGTTGTTGTGAGTTTTGTACGTCCGGATTGTGGTTTTGTGTTGTGGTTGTGTTCTTACAACTGGGAGGCAAGGCTTTTGCGTTGTGTTGTCAAATTTTGTATTTCTGGGGTGTTTAGTTGTGTTATAGTCATGATGCATTGTTGTGAGTTTTGTGGGTACAGATTGTGGTTTTGTGGTGTGGTTGTGTTGTTACAACCAGGAGAAAAGGCTTTTGTGTTGTGTTGTCAAGTTTTGTATTTCTGGGGCGTTTAGTTGTGTGCCAAGTTTCGTATTTCTGGGGCGTTTAGTTGTGTTGTTATAGTCACGATGCATTGTTGTGAGTTTTGTGGGTCCAGATTGTGGTTTTGTGGTGTGGCTGTGTTGTTACAACTGGGAGGCAAGGCTTTTGCGTTGTGTTATTAAGTTTTATATTTTGGGGCGTTTAGTTGTGTGCCAAGTTTTGTATTTCTGGGGCATTTAGTTGTGTTGTTATAGTCACGATGTGTTGTTGTGAGTGTTATGGGTCTGGATTGTGGTTTTGTGGTGTGGTTGTGTTGTTACAACCTGGAGGGAAGGCTTTTGCGTTGTGTTGCCAAGTTTCGTATTTCTGGGGCGTTTAGTTGTGTTGTTATAGTCACGATGCGTTGTTGTGAGTTTTGTGGATCCTGTGTGGTTTTGTGGTGTGGTTGTGT
The DNA here is from genome assembly GCF_035594765.1 of Anolis carolinensis. Taxonomy (NCBI): domain Eukaryota; kingdom Metazoa; phylum Chordata; class Lepidosauria; order Squamata; family Anolidae; genus Anolis; species Anolis carolinensis. The sequence continues at coordinate 114,629,475 of NC_085843.1, forward strand.
TGTTACAACTGGGAGGCAAGGCTTTTGCATTGTGTTGGCAAGTTTTGTACTTCTGGGGCGTTTAGTTGTGTTGTTATCGCATGATGCGTTGTTGTGAGTTTTGTGGGTCTGGATTGTGGTTTTGTGGTGTGGTTGTGTTGTTGTAACCTGGAGGCAAGCCTTTTGCATTGTGTTGCCAAATTTCGTATTTCTGGGATGTTTAGTTTTGTTGTTATAGTCACTGCGCAAACAACTTTATCATTTTATATATATAGATGGCTCATGTTTAACTTCTTATTCACAAAGACTCCAAGATCTTTTCCACATGTACAGCTGTCGAGCCAAGCATCCCCCCATTCTGTATCTTTGCATTTCATTCTTAGCTATGAGTAGTTTGTAAGTCAGATGTTTGTAATTTGGGGGCTGCCTGTATATACCGTATACATATACATATAGTCTGAAAGTATATATATAGCCTGAAGGTAATTTTATAATGTAGGTTGAGCATCCCTTACTTGGAATTCCAGAATCTGAAATAATGCAAAATCTGATATCATCCATGTTGAAATTATGATATCCTTGCTTTCTGGTTCTTCAATATATATAAATTTTGTTTCATACACAGAATCAATTAAAATATTGTATACAAAATTGCCTTTAGGCATTCATAGTAAAGCTGTAGTAGCATTGTAGTAACATTGAGCAACCATGTGAAATGTAGTTTTTACAAACTTAAGATAATTGCTCTAAAAGTTGAATTAGTCAGGAAGATTCTGAAAAGCATATTAAGCATATCCGTTGGGACAGAGCTAACAGAACAACACTTAGTAATGTATTTTTAAACCAAGGCCTTATAATCTGCCATATAATCCACATTATCAAAGCAGATAATCCACATTATTTTATTTGAACTGGATTATATGAGTCTACACTGCTATACACTGCAGAACACATGCAAGGTACATGCAAGATCAATAAAGGAAGTTGTCAGTATAATGCATGAACACTTCAATTTCTCAATCTACCAGGAAAAAAATGGCATACTAGAGTACTTCATACATTTACACATAGGCAAGTCTTAGTATGGTAAGAGGTACGTTTTACTATGTTCCATGTAACTAAACACAAGACTCTTTTCATAGACTCATGGAAACATAGACTTGGAAGAGAGCATGACGACGATCCAATCCCGCCCCTCTGCCATACAGGAATACTCTCTATAGACAGAGCCATAACATGTCATGTATCAAACTAAGAGCCAGTGAAACGTACAGATTTTTTAATAGCAAAGATAAATTTTGCCCAGAAATTTATGCATTAAACAAAATGATTGTATGAGTGAATCAATAATTATTTCTGCAAGACTTGAGGCCAGAGCTGTTCAGGGGCTTGATTGTCCTGTGGGGTCCCGCAAGGTTCTATTCTGTCTCCAATGCTTTTTAACATCTACATGAAACCGCTGGGAGAGGTCATCCGGAGTTTTGGAGTTGGGTGCCATCTCTATGCAGATGATGCTCAACTCTACTACTCCTTTCCACCAAACTCCAAGGAAGCCCCTCAGATCCTTGACCGGTGCCTGGCCACTGTGATGGACTGGATGAGGATGAATAAGCTGAAACTTAATCCTGACAAGACAGAGGTCCTCCAGGTCAGTCGTGCGGCTGATCAGGGCATAGGGTGGCAACCTGCACTAGACGGGGTCGCACTCCCCCTTAAGACGCAGGTCCGCAGTTTGGGGGTCCTCCTGGACTCAGCGCTGATGCTTGATTGTCAGGTGTTGGCAGTGGCCAGGAAGGCCTTCGCACAGTTAAAGCTTGTGCACCAGCTGCGACCATACCTCGTGAAGTCTGACTTGGCCATGGTGGTCCATGCCTTAGTCACCTCCAGGTTTGATTACTGCACTGCACTCTATGTGGGGCTGCCCTTGAAGACGGTTTGGAAACTTCAGTTGGTTCAGAGATCAGCAGCCAGATAAATAACAGGAGCTAGTTACAAACCAGCCAAACATTCATATCACCAGAAATCCCACTTAAAAGAGGATTTGGGGCTGATCAACATAGAAGTTGGTAAGATCCAGTTATCCAGACCTCAAAGCCAGGGCAATATGGCTCAGACATGTCTCAAAACTGTCTATCACATTTTGAGGAGAAAACAAAAGGGGCTTCATGATATAATTTTTATAAAATGTTTTTTTAAAATGAACTAACAGTGCAATGCTACACAGGAATTAGAACATTTTTAGACTGTAAACAACTTTTCACTGTTTTAACATTTGCAGTGGTTTAAACTGATTTTATTATATACGGTAACTGGTTAAATAATGACATACCTATTCAAAAGAAAGCTGAATTCAGTGAGGCTCACTTGTCAGAAGTTGAGAATAATACTGGGGACTAAAGTAGTTTAAAAAGGCAAAGAGGCAAAATATAAAAGTGACGCTTCTCCCCACAATTTCTTACTCTGTCAATCAGGGCAGAAGAAGAAGGAAAGAGGATAACAATCCACTTTACTTAAACTTACTGTTACTCACTTCCAAAGAGACTTTGGAGCAGTGTGTTTGTTTTAGATCTTAGAATGCATCTATACTGTAGTATTAATGCAGTTTGACACCACTTTATCTGCCATGTCTCAATGCTATGGAAATGTGGGAGTTGTAGTTTGGCGAGGCACCAACACTATTTGGCAGTTAAAGTAATATCAGACTGTATTATCTCTACAGTGAAGATGCACCCTAAGTCTGAGACCCCAGCTGCATTATATGGTCAGTGTAGACTCTATAATGCAGTTTAACCGCATTGAACTGCATTATATGAGGCCCCATCTACACTGTTATATAATGCAGTTTGAAACTGCATTATCTGATGACTGTAGATTTATATAATGCAGTTTAACAGCATTAAACTGCATTATATGAATCAACACTGACAATATCATACAGTTTCAGATTGTGTTATATGGCATTGTAGATAGGGCCTGAATTCTAAAAGAGCTAGCCAAGGTGCTGAAACCTGTGCATCCATCCTGAAAAAAATCCTGTACATTGGATAGCTCTATTAAAGATTGGATTAAAACTGGAGCGGATTCACTGCACACTGATTTGGGAGCTGCTTTCACTGCCATGTTGTATAGGATTGCACTTTAAATGGAACTTTGTGGTACCACCAATAAGGCCAGTAATTGATTGATTACACAGAGAGATCCAGAACATTATTAGCCGCTGCATGTGTGACTGTCTGTCTCAGTCAGTCAGTGAATGAGATCTACACATTTTAAGAAATAATATAGTATCTTCATAGTATGATTTCTGTCCTCAGCCCTGTGTCTGTGCTTTGTGAGTGTGTCTGTGTGGAGGGTAAGCATTCCATGCCTGCTTATGGAGGGGGACCGCAGGCTTGCACTAGGAATGGCCAGCCAGTGCTGGACATTGAAACCCAACCTCTGCTGATTAACAAGGGCATGCAGTAACTTCATCCCCTTCCACGTCAGTTGATGCACCAAGTGCAACAATATTTCAAGTCAATATCCAGCTAAGGGAAGGTCAGCTATTTGTGGTTGGCCACACCTACTGAGGGAAGTACTGTAAGGCTCTTCTATGGGGTCTCTGAAAATAGAAGTCCCTGTCTATTTGTTAGGTTGCACTTTAACGAGACACATATCACACAACAGCAAGTGGAAAAACCCACAGAGATAATTTTATATGCAATATTTTAAATCATTAGTCTTTTCCTAAGAGAACTTCCAGGCCTGTGTTGTAATCCTTTGCTATTTTTCTTGTGGAGATTCCACTCACAACCCTTTCTTGAAAATACGCTGTTTTGGAAATCCAAACCAAATCAGCAATGAAACTGAGTGTTGGGATATTTTTTGGAGGCTTATTTGGGGCTCTTGGAATTTTGCTCTTTTTGGTTGCCTTTGGAACAGACTATTGGCTTCTTGCTACAGAAGTTGGAAGGTGTTCAGAAAGTCTGAATGACACAGCGGTTAGTATGTATTTTTATTCCTATGAATGGCATCTCAAAGTACCATCACAAGTCGTTTATTTATTCCTCATCTAGAAATATCATCCATAAATATTGAGCACTCCGTTATGATGTGTACTTCATCTACATTTCTTTAATACATGGATGATTAATTCTGATTTGATCAGATACAGTCAGAAATAGCACAGGTGAAAAGGAGATATTGTGACTCCTTTTATAAATGTATTGCTTTTGCCTTCTTTCTTTGAATTTATTAATTTGGTTGAATAGTAATCTCCATTTTTATTTTCCACAGGAAGAGAGAATTACTTTCCATCATGAAGGTTTCTTCTGGAGGTGCTGGTTTGATGGGAAGGTAGATGAGAATACTAACAGTATGTGGAAATTTTGGTATAGTAAGTATCCTTTTTTATAAGTCTAATTTTACTAAGAACAAATGTTCTTTTTAATACATGTTTTTTCTTGATAAATTATATTCACTTCAGAAATTCTATTTGTATGGGGGCATTTGTTTATTGAAGGTTTTAGGATTTAGTAGAATATTACTAAAAGTATACGGATACCTTTATAAATACAGTAGAGTCTCGTTTATCCAAACCTCGCTTATCCAACATTCTGTATTATCCAATGCAGTCTGGCTTTTAGTAGTCAATGTTTTTGTAATCAATGTTTTCAATACATTGTGATGTTTTGGTGCTAAATTCGTAAATACAGTAATTACTACATAATGTTACTATCTATTGAACTGCTTTTTCTGTCGATTTGTTGTAAAACATGATGTTTTGGTGCTTAATTTGTAAAATCATAACATAATTTGACGTTTAATAGGCTTTTCCTTAATCCCTCCTTATTATCCAACATTTTCGCTGATCCAACGTTCTGCTGGCCCGTTTAGGTTGGATAAGCGAGACTCTACTGTAACTGTTGGATAAGCGAGACTCTACTGTAAGGGAATATATTAAAGAGAAATAAAAATCAGCATACAGTGAGTCATAGACTAGTTTATGTTTGTTCATTAGTATTGTTCTTTTTGTATAGGTGTCTGTCTGTTTCATTATTATATTTATGTTTTATTGTCTGCAGTAAGCCTTTAATAGTAGAGTAATATTAGTAATATTAGTAATTTGTAGAATTCGTAGAATTTATTTATTTATTTATTTCATACATTTGTATCCTGTCCTTCTCACACACCCCCCCCAGGGGGAGGGAGGGGGGCTCAAGGCAGCTTCACACCTGGCAATCATTAGATGTCAAAACAACAATTATAGAAACAAATTACAATTAAAACAGATAATTAAAACATCAACTATAAAAACATCATTTTAAAAACATCATTTAAAAATTACACAAGTTTAGTTCATAGTACAGGGTCTGACCATTATCAGACACATAAATTGTTCTTATTATTATTGCTTTTGTTTTGCATGTATGTGTTTTGCATGTATGACTTAAAAGTATTCCCCTTCACCTCACAAAAAATCCAAAACAAAATCATTTTGCCATTTTATATAAAGGGATCTGAGTATTAGTGAACGTCGCTATTCACAGCAGTCTGTGTGTGTTCTGGAACCAACCTCCAGTGAAAACTGAATTCCTATTTTATAAGGATATAAATAGATCTGGGGATCTGCAGAGGGAAGGGGAAGACACCATTGTGTTGGAAGACAAACAGATTTTGAAGCAACACATAATGTCACCAGTCGCTATATTGCAATTATCCAGTCATATATTTAGACTGGATAGAATATGTTGGTTTGCACTATACCATGCATAAATTCTTTGCTCCTTGAACTTCAAAGAGCTGGCACCCTTGCACCAAATTGTTGGGCTTGTGCATGGCTTCCTCAGAACTTTGTGCTGAAGGAAGGCAGCCACTGGTGTGATTTGGCAAATGTCTTCAAGAGCCTGTGCGAATGCATTCTTCAAATGCTCACATAAGAATCCATGTAGTATTCTGTAACAGGTGCCAAAACTGTTTGCATGCTTCTGCTTGTGCAAGAGGTTGTACATACTCATCAATAAGGAGCATTGGATTTACTTTCACATTCCCATGAGCTGACTTTGATTTAGAGAGCGCTTAGAAATGTTTCTTTGAGGGAACTTCAACAGTTTTGGACTATAATTATGGGAATTACAGTCCAAAAAGTGCTTGTTTCAAGGGATAGATTTACATTGTAAGCCTGATGACAGACATGTCCTGTTTCACTGTGGTTATTTGGAAAATACTTCTTTTTTCAGAGCATGGCAATAATACTAGTACTTAGTAATGAAAAACAATGGCACAGAGAAATGTGGTATATGTGCTACTTGCAGTGCTTGGGACATCCAAGTTGGTGTGCAAATACTTCATAGATGTTACACTTTCATGTCTATGAAAACCAAGACTATAGTTTAACAGATTGTACTTGTTTTTCAGCAAACCAATCACCTTCGAAAAACTGCACCCATGCCTATCTCTCTCCATTTCCTCTACTACGAGATGAGAACAACTCAACTGCCTATAATTCTGCAATTAGTAAGTATTTTCTTGTTCAATGGTTTGTGAGTAGGACTATTTGTTCCATAACACCCATGTCTGCTATTGAAAGTATGTTTCTGGCCTAGATCCAGCCAGTGGAGGCTGGATCTACACTGCCCTCTAATCCAGTTTCAGAATGTGGATTAACTGCATTCATTTGGTATAACCCAGTCAGGCCCATAGCCAGGATCTTGATTCGGGGGGGGGGGGGGGGGGGGGCTGAGTCTAGGTGAGGGAGGATCTACCCTAGCAAACCTTTCGTATCTTATCCCAATACCCCCATGCATATGGGATATATTGAGCATGGTGATATGATCATGATATGAATAAACATAACAGTTTAAATAATAAATGTAATAATAATAAATTCTTGCGGACCGCCTGAACCCAGTTCAATGCAGTTAATCCACATTCTGAAACTAGATTATAAGGCAGTTATATTTTCCCCCAAACTTTGAAGGTTTTGTTCAGATCTTGGAAAGATAACTTTTTTGCACCCAGGCTCCAACCAGCATAACCAAAGTTCCCTGGCAGAAAAGCTTGAGGAGTTGTAATTCAGAAAGATTACTTTTCCAAGCTCTGTTCCTGTTACATGGGAACAGGTTTTTGTATTAGCTAATGCCAACACGACACTTCTGCAAATGAAGTGTGGAATGTCACTTCTAAATTCAACCTTGTCCTTTCAATCCACACATTATGAACATGTGAGACCAATGGCAACAATGTGACACAAAAACATGTGGTGACACCTCAGCTAAGGCCCCATCTACACTGCCATATAATGGAGTTTGAAACTCCCAAAGAGATTAGCTTGGGTGGGGGGGAGGCTTTTTTTTAAAAAAAATAAAAAATATCCCCTCTGGCACCACAAATGTATTTAAAATATGAAAAGGCACAGAATGTAATTATGACCAAAATGTTCATAAAGATTATAATGGCAAAATGGTAGAAAAAAGTGCTTTCAGAAACCTTTGTTTCATTGAGTCATAATCTATCAATGCCATGAGTTCTTTTTACAGTACTGTTGATATTTTCTTAAATCTGTAAATGAAATGATTATATCTTGCTACCAACACATTCCCTTTTCAAAATATCCAGATCTCCCAGCTTTGTCATGAAAACGTTCAATTAATGTAATTTGATTTGGATTTTACACACATGCATTGTGCTGTTTCAAATTGAATTAAAATTCTCTAAAACTTCTGATTTGAATATAGATATCTAAGCTTTCTTGTTTATAATGAAGTGCATCTATCCAGTTATAGCTTATCCCAAATTTAAACAAACCAAATTCTTCATGAGGAGAATTACAGTTTTGGAGATTTCCCAGGCATAGTCAAGCCCTGCAGTTACACTGAAACTTTAGTAATAACATATGATTGCATTATCTTTGATTTTAAAAGATCTTTCTTCAATAATAACGTGATAAATTGGAAATTAGCTGTGCGACTGTTCTATCTTTCTGAAATTTCTTGTGTGCAACCATTCTAAACAGTCCTACTGCTCCAATAGAAAATAAAATGGAAAACGTGTTAGTTTTTCAGGTTAATAATGGCATCTTGCAGCATACCTCTTTTTTGGGGGGCGGGGGGGATCTGTTGAATGCCATGGGACTCAATTCTGAGTATACATATATGGATCACGGGGGTTAATAATCTCTGGAAAGCAGCCAGATTCTGACATATTCATCTTCAGTTTCTTCATGTGGACTAATTTTATTGTAATTAGTAATTTTAAGATCTTCATTACAAAGTGCAATATGATGAAATAATATTCACATTTAAATGACAGTTTCCCATGGAATATTAAAAATGTGTCCTTCTAGATTATTTTTTAATGTGCCGCCACTGAGAGTTATCTCACAGTAAAGAAGTTGTGAAATAATTATTACAGGATAATTGGTATAATAGAAGTATTTTCCTTTGGGTACTTGTCTTTTCTTGTCTGTGTCCTCAGCTACCCATTTCGCAGTGTAGTACCTATGTAGTTTGTAATACAAAAAGTGTGTGGTAAAGCATTTGTCAGTCTTACTTACAATGCCTGTGCACTACAATTTATACATATTCCAAGTATGAAGTGCATTACATTTATTAGTGTATTTGTCATTGCATGATTGGCATTCCATTGCTCTCCTGAATATCTCCAGTTACATCCTTTTATTCTAGCTACTAGATAAAAGCTTAATAACCACAAATGGTTATGAAACATAGTCTCCACAAAGCTAGATCTTATGCATTGTATTTCATGACATTAAGGTCCACTGAGTTCAAAGAGGTTTACTCTCAAGTAAATGTAGATAAGATTGCAGTTCTTATCAGGTATAATTCATCATACATACCGTACATGGTGGGCTCACGCAGCTTTGATAAAACAGAAACTTGAAACAAGGATTTTCTTCCAAAGTTGATATACAAACTGATTTTGGACTGGAACTGTTCCTAACAATAGGAACTACAAAGACAAGTATCCACTGTTATAGTAATACAGAATTTCTTTGAATGTCATTAAATCCATATTTAGTTCAATGCATCAGTATGATGCAATGCATCAATATGATATTAGGAACTGTTCCTAACAATAGGAACTACAAAGATAAGTGTCCACTGTTGTAGTAATAAAGAATTTTTTGACTGTCATTAAACCTATATTTAGTTCAATGCATCAATATGAATACAAAAACAAATCAAACCATTGCTATACAGTAAAACAAAGGACTGTTACATTCACAGTAAAAAGAATATTTTTCTCTCAAAAGATGAATTGACTCTTCTCATACACAATAATTGTTTTTTTTACTAGGAAATAGTAGACTCCAAATTCACAGGAACCACAGCCAACAACACTTGACAGGTCTCAGCTGAAATCAAGATCATTATATATTCTTAAATTTGGTCCTTTCATGATTTGTGCTTGTCTGAGCTATATATTAAATAGCCATATCTCAAATGGTATATCTGCAAATGGGAAGATAACAAATGTGTTAAAGACTGTGGATTGTATCTAGTGGTAATTTTGCCTTGCTGCAAGGCTAAGAAACAGTGGTTTAGGAGCTGCATTCAGGAACCATTGGGCATTTCCAACATTTATGTCCCATTGGTTTGTTTTAGATCTAGGAAAAGCCTGTTATATGATTGAAAATGACCTGTTGTAAAAACAAAACACAGAGAGAGGCAAAAATATGCTAAAAATGACCACACATCCCATGGAGACATTTGTTGGCAAAACATTATATTAAATCATGGGGCGGGTAGACGGGTGGCAGGGTGCTACGCCAAAGTCCTAGGGGGATCCATCAGAGTGAAAACCTTTGGAAAGCACACAGAAACTCAGAATGAAATTGAAACCAGATTGTGAACAGGTTGACTACAGGGAGCAGACAACTTGTTTGTTGCAACAGGCTCCGTTGTGTTTCTGAGCACGATTCAAAATACCGATTTTGACCTATAAAGCACTACATGGTTTGGATAAAGATTATCTGAAGGACCGTATTTTGCTTCATCGGACCATTAGAGCTCTAAAATCATAGGCAAGCCTTTCTTTCAGTCTAACTGTCCATTCAGGACCAAACCATTTCCAAGTGTTTTGTATAACAACATTGATAGAATAATAGAATTAGAAAACACCACAAAGATTGTCTAGTCCAAACCATTCTGCCATGCAGGAATATATAAGCAAAGCATCCCTGACAGATGTCCATCCAATCTCTGCTTAAAAAATTCCACAGGAGGAGAATTTACGGCACTTCAAAGCAGCATATTCTATTGTCTAACAGTGATTACATGTCCAAGACTCTGGAGCTTCAAAAAACAAACTAATTTCAGCTTCAATATGATACTCCATGTTCAATATGATAGCTCACTGCAATATATTGTTGCTAGGAAAATTCCTTCTGCTGTTTCCCAAGACATATTAAAAGTACTTCTCAGTTTGAAGGGAACAGGGAAGCATCAAGATGGTGATAGTATATGAGGCTATCCTTACTAAACAAAATGCCCTAGCACTTCGGCCAGGGAAGCCCTGGCTTCACTCTATCATTGGGTGCACACTAAGAAGACTTGTGAAGTTCTGGGTTCATGCCTACCTCTACAAACCTTGAGCATACATAAGAGAGCAATCACCACATTTTGCCAAATGACATGGGACTATAATTCAGGATTTTTCTTAATCTTTCAAGTCCACTGATTCCATGAATGGCATTAGCAAGCCATTTTATTTTTAGCTGCAGCAAGTGCTATGACATATTGAAGAAGAATCTTGTGGGGCTACGGTATGGGAACTATTCTCAGTTATCCTGTTGCAACAACACAGGGTTGTCAAACTTAAAATGCAGAACTTAGTTCAGTGACTATTCAATCTGTTTATACTTTACTACTTTGAAAATATCCTGCATATAAAGATGACATAGTTTATATACCTTGTAAGTATTGCATCTAACCTCATGTTTATGCAGTCATCTAATAGATAAATAGCTTAATTTCCACATACACATGTGAGTAGACATGGAGTATTTATGGCATCAGTTAAGTTTACTTGCACACTCCAAGGTCTCGGAATGAATAACAATATGCTGTTTAATTCTTTTTCTCTTTCACTGTTCTTGCTCACCAAAAGATTGTTCAAATGAACATGTCACATGCCACTCTTTGTAAACCGAGATTTAGCTGCTTCTTCTCCATTATGTCATTTTATTTTTTAAAAAATAATATCATGATGGAATTGTAACAGTCAAACAGTAAGAAGTTAAAAGTAGCATTATTGTATTATTTTTTCATCTGAGGCAGTTGACTTAGGCCATGTCCACACCAGCAAAAGAAAGTGGACTAATCCCAAAGTCTGTCAGTTGAGGTAACCTACTTTAACCTACCTGTGGTAAACAAATTAATCCAGTTTGACCCGAATAAAAAAACACAGTGAAAGGTCCAAATCATTCAGGAAGATCTTTCCCCGTGTTTCACTATGCGGGATCCAAGATTGCATCTCCATAACCATCCCTCTTCCTGGATGAAGGCAATCTGAGGAGTGATGGCAGTGCCTTTCTGCTCCTAGGCACCCCCATTCCCCCACTCTCCAAATTTACAGAAAATCATCCTTTACTGTTGCTGCTGGATCTGTATTTCCTGATTCTGCATCATGCAGGAGGCAACAGAGCTTTGGATTGGGAAGGGGGCTTACTCTTCCTAGGCTGTGTTGCTTTCTGCATAATGCAGAATCAGGAAGTCTAGACTTTCTGTAGTTTTGGGGGCAAATGGGGACACGGGGGGGGGGGGGGGGGTAGGAAACCCAGCCCATGCCTAGCTCTGCCAAACCTGCTTTGGCACAGCCGAGCTGGCTGGCTGGTCTCCTACTTTGGATTAGGAGACCAGCCTACTCAGTATAGATGCAACACAGCTCAAAATCTGCATTTTTTATTCTCGCTCCAGCCACATTTTACACCAGTGTGGTACAGCCCTCAGTCCCTAAGTGCTACAAAATGCCTTTGCCTACTATTTTTCCATGTTCAAGTGTCACTGAGTTTTTTTAATGCAATCCTTTGCATGACTACCTAGAAATAAATTCTCTTTGAGTTTCACTGAACTTAGTATTTATCTTAGTATTTATCTGATTGCAGCTGAAATCTTTTTAATTTATGGCATTTCAGCTTTATTTTGCTCACTGATATTATTAAAATGAGCTAATGCAAATCAAACACGTTGTGTATCAGGAAAAAATGTAGGGCAGTCTTGAGAGTTCATTTAGTGGACAAGATATATTCTAGGTTGATGTGGGAAAGTTGAAGGTTTCGATTATGGCTGTTGATGGCACAGCACAGTTAATTGTAAAAACAAAGGCGGCTTGAATGTAATAGTCTTTTTTTTTGTTATGTGACTTCAAATTATTTCCAACTAATAGGGATTGTAAAGTGAACCTATTAATGGGTTTTTTAAAGTAAGGTTTGTTCAGACATTGTTCACCTTTGCCTCTCTCTGAGGATAAGATAGTGTGACTTCCCAAAGGTCACTGAATGGGTTTTCATGGCTAAGGTGGGATTCAACTCCTGGAGGATATCTACATTAACCACTTAGGTTGTATTAGGGCTGGATCAGCTCAGTGGTGGCCAAATGTTTCATGGAGTTCATCTGGGATTGATTCCTTTCATTCCTCCCCATCCCTTGTTACCTCATCTCCCCATGAGATGTTCCTGCAGGTGACGACTGACAGAAGAACCTGTTTCGCAGCTTAGATTGCCATGACATGGAGGACAGAAGGGGGTGATAAGGGTGACCGTCTACAGCCACTGAACCATGAGAGGGAGAACGGTGCCACTGGATGGTCAGGACACCCTTCTGCCTCTTCAGTAGCTTAGAAAGGGCCTGTGTGACCCATACCATGGCTGATCTGGTGTATATCACACTGGTTTATCGGATTCGTATAGACCTGCCTCTGGTCTTCAGAGGCTCAAATCAATAAAAAATAGGGATATATAGATTATCCCTATGCATCCCCAAAAATGAAAAAAAAAATCATCAAATAAAAAGGTGAGAGAAGACATACATTTACCTAAAAGGTGCACATGCAAATTTACATGCAAATGAATTTAGAAATAATTTTCCTTATTTAGGTAAACATTTGGAAACTGTTTTATATACTGTAATTAGTTTTTTGTTTTACTTCTATATGGTTTTAAAACTATATTTTTAGATGAAAATATTTTAGTGTTTTAATTCTGTAGACAGTTTAATAATATTTTAAATCTTAGCTTTTGGTATGTTTTCCACAACACATGACTTCACTTATATCTCATTTTATTCTATAAGCCACCTTGAGGCCCACTCTTGGAAGGAAGGTGGATCAGAAGTACAATGACACCATATTAACGGCAGTCTCCGAGGATGTAGCATGAGCATCTGCTTGTCCTATTTTGATGGATTCTTTTCAAGTGGTTCAGCCTGAGGACGTGGACAATGTGCTTGGAGAGGTGAGGGTGACCACATTCATCCTAGACCCCTTCCCATCCTGGCTGGTGAGAGAAGCCAGAGGGGGATTGGCCGAGTAGGTGAAGGTGGTGGTGAATGCCTCCATTCGGGAAGGCATTTTTCCAGCGAGCCTTAAACTGGATGTGATCAAATCGCTGTTGAAAAAGCCATCACTGGCTCCCACTTAATTGGACAGCTATTGGCCTATTTCCAATCTCCCCTTTTTGGGCAAGGTCATGGAATGTGTAGTGGCCACACAACTCCAGGCATTCTTGGTAAACACAGATTTTCTGGATCCGGCGCAGTCTGATTTCAGGCCAGGGCATGGTACTGAGATAGCCTTGGTTGCCTTAGTCGATGATCTACCCCGGGAACTGGACAGGGGGAGTGTGTCCCTGCTGGTTCTGCGGGACCTCTCAGTGGCCTTCCATACTGTTGATCACGTTATCCTTCTGGAATGCCTTGCCGGGATGGGGCTTGGAGGTACTGTCTTACAGTGACAGTCTTTCCTGGAGGGTCGTTCCCAGAGGGTGTCACTGGGGGACACCTGCTTGGACCCACAACCATTGTCTTGTGGGGTCCCACAGGGGTCAGTACTGTCCCCCGTTTTGTTCAACATATACATAAAGTCGCTGGGAGAGATCATCCGGAGTTTCGGGGTGCGGTGTCATCTGTATGCAGATGATGTCCAGCTCTGTCACTCCTTTCCACCTGTCACTAAGGAGGCTGTTCAGGTCCTGAACCGGTGTCTGGCCACTGTGTTGGACTGGATGAGGGCGAACAAATTGAAATTGAATCTAGACAAAACAGAGGTCCTCCTGGTCAGTCGCAGGGCCGAACAGGGTATAGGGTTACAGCCTGTGTTGGACGGGGTCACAGGTCTCGGCGGTGGCCAGGGGAGCATTTGCACAACTAAGACTTGTGCACCAGCTGCGCCTGTACCTTGGGAAATCTGACTTGGCCACGGTGGTCCACGCTCTGGTTACATCCCGTTTAGACTACTGCAACGCTCTCTACGTGGGACTGCCTTTGAAGATGGCCCAGAAGCTTCAATTAGTACAATGGGTAGCAGCCAGATTAATAACTGGGGTGGCTTACAGGGAACGTACTACCCCCCTGTTAAGCCATCTCCACTGGCTGCCGATATGCTACCAAGCCCAATTCAAAGTCCTGGTTTTGATTTATAAAGCCCTAAACGGTTCTGGCCCAATCTACTTGTCTGAACGTATCTCTTCCTATGAGTCAGCAAGATCCTTAAGATAATCTGGAGAGGCCCTGCTCTCGGTCCCGCCTGCCTCGCAAACATGGCTGGTGGGAACGAGGGACAGGGCCTTCTTGGTGGTGGCTCCCCGGCTGTGGAACACCCTCCCTAGAGATATTAGACAAGTTCCAACTCTTTTGGGCTTTAGAAGAGCCCTAAAAACATGGCTATGTGCCCAGGCTTTTAACGCATAAACGATAAAGATGACACAGACTGACTTATGGATAAAGCACGAGGTTTTTGGATGAACGGATCTGAGCATACATATTTTTAATTTATATACTGTAATTTTATACTGTATTTAATAGTTTTAACTGATTTTATGTATTGTTAATTGTTTTGTATAGGCATCTAATTGTGCCAGTGTTTTAATCCACCCTGAGTCCCTTCGGGTGGGAAGGGTGGGATATAAATATTGGAAATAAAATAAAATAAATGATTGATGCAATACAATACAATACCTCACAATCTCCAAGGATGCCTGCCATAGATGTGGGCGAAACATCAGGAGAGAATGTTTCTGGAACATGGCCATACAGCCCGAAACACTCACCCAATGATAAGCATAATATAATAGTATAAGCATAATAAAAGTTTGAGAGAGTGTGAAAAAGAATGAGAAAGAGATAACCTGCATATGTGTTGGTTGTCTCACTACTATGTTTTTGGGT
Source organism: Anolis carolinensis (assembly GCF_035594765.1). Lineage (NCBI taxonomy): Eukaryota > Metazoa > Chordata > Lepidosauria > Squamata > Anolidae > Anolis > Anolis carolinensis. The sequence continues at coordinate 114,644,837 of NC_085843.1, forward strand.
AACTTGAAAGCCTCTGCTGTTCATTGTGATGGTTCTTTATCTTTAAAGCAGACTTGAATGGGAAATAGCTACACACAGAACGCTGTCTTGGTAGTCCTTCTACCAGGGATTTTATGTGAAATTGGACATCAAGTTATCCCATCAACATTTAGTACATAAATAAATTCTGAACTTAATTCATATTTTGACACAGCACAGAACTTTTGAAATCAATGAGGACTTAAAGTTAGTGATGCAAAATTCATCATACCTTTTCAGAATCATAAGACTGAATGAGTGGTATATATTGGCATTACTCAATATTTTCATGAAGGTGCTTTTTCTTCAACTACTCTAGGTATCTTCTTGTTAAACTTCAGTTATTATTTATGACATATGACCTGCATTTCTGAATTGTCTTCTGTCTATAGGAGAATCTATAACAACTCGTAATGTGTTGGGCAAGTGGAATTAATATTCCTCCTTTTAAAATTTCAGAAATGAATTCATTTCCACCATGACCATGGTCTTTGTAAAGTGTATCTGGAAATAGATGTGTAATTAGCCAGCTAAATGATTGTTATGAACATTTATTTGGGGAGGGGGAGCACCATATGTCACAAAGCTCTCAGTCCATTTATCACCAGCTGCTTCCATTAATTCTGCATTGCTTGCCCTTGGCTCAATGAGATTCTGTATTTTTACATTTTGATTTGAATAATATACAAAGAACTTTACTGTGAGAATGGCTTCAATGATAGGCAAATTTCACTTGCTCCTTTATAAATTTTTGCCTTTTTGTTTGTCAGGAACGAGTTTTGTTTTCAAAACCATATATACGTTTATTTTGTGAACTTCATACATTTTCACAAAGGGCTTACTTATTATTTTAAGGGGTGAGATTATGATGACTTATTTTGGCTCTGTCCTAGGAATTGCCTTCCTTACATTCATTCTTGTCTCTGTTACTACTTTGGTAAAATCAGTCTTATCTACTGAAACCATATAATTATCTTGAAGAATCTTGGCCACAGTTCAGCACACTATTTTATGAACTATTTCCATTGACCAAGTAAATGAATTTATTAACCACACATGCACACTGGAAATGCCAAGCAAGAGGGCTTCATAGCACTCTAACGTACACTATTATAACCTAAGATTATCAGATAAGGTTTGGCATTCAAGCCTAATGAAGGACATATGGTGTTCTGAGATTATTGTTAAATAGGAAGCTGTTTTGGAATAAATGTTGGGCTTGCTAATGAGAAAAATGAAAGGGTGGGTCTATAAAATTGCCTTTTGCCCTTAAGGATGGTTTAAGGGGGAAAAATAATAGCCTTTTTTGTGTTTCTCCCCCATCTTTTGGTGACATCTAGTCTATCGTGGTTTCTGGTCAGTCCTTCTGCTTCTGGGAGTAGTCACTGTGATCGTCGCTAGCTTCTTCATCATTTGTGCTGCCCCATTTGGAAGCCATGTGCTGTACAAAACAGGGGGAGGCTTTTTCATCGCTGCTGGTAAGTGTCCTGTTGAAGTCTCAGTTGTACAAGCCCTTTATAAAATCATAAAATTGTATCCACCTAGAGTTGCCAGACTAAAAGCTGAAGAAGGCTCCTGTTCCTTTAACCATTGAGTCAAAGAAGAAAAATTGTGTATGTGCCTTCATGTCTCCTGTTGACATAGGGCAACCCCATGGGAATCATGGAGTTTTCTTGGGCAAGAAATACTCAGAGATGGCCTTGCCAGTTCCTTCCTCTAAAACAGTGGTTCTCAGTTGGAGTCCCCAGATGTTTTTGGCCTTCAACTCCCAGAAATCCTTACAGCTGGTTAACTGGCTGGGATTTCTGGGAGTTGTAGGCCAAAAAAATCTGGGGATCCAAGGTTGAGAACCACTGCTCTAACATATAGCCTACAGTACCTTGTATTTGATATCGTTTTCCATCCAAGAACAGGAGCTATGCCCAGTTTTAGCTCTGGCACCTCCATGTCCACCATAATTGTTATATTGTATTTTTTTTAAAAAAAAGATATACACTTTGGAAGAATTTTGAGAGCTGGTATTTTCTTGGTAAATAACTCCAGACAAATCCACAACCTCTGAGAATGTTATCTGCACCAGCCACATTGGAACAAAAGCTTTTGATTGATAATTCTCCAATTGTTCATTTCAACTGGTCTTAAGCTGGGCAAATTCTAGGTGGAATGTACTCAATGATATACATTACACTTTTGTTTAGGTTAAGGCAAGGCATACTTCAAAAATAAGCATATCAGACAACTAATGAATTACATACATACATACCTATCACCATCCCTATCACAATATGCTAAAGATATCCTATGATGATACCACATCATCTCAAAATTTCTTATGAAGATTGCAGCTCCATTAGACTGTTTTTGTTTGTATGTTTGTTTGGGTTTTTTGTCATGTGCTTTCACTTGACTCTGATTTATAATGACTGGGACAGAAGATTTTCCTGGTAAGATTAAATGTCTTCCTGTCAGGTTGAGAGAGTATGATCTACCTAAGGTCACTCAGGTTTCCGTGGTTGAGCTGATATTTCTATCCTGAATGGTTTGAGTGCTGAGACTTTGCTGTTATTAATAATATAATGCAGAAAGGAAAAAAAGTGTTATTAGTATTCCCAGTGGTGGTGAATAGATAAATAGATAGATGATATAAAATATAAAAAGAGATAATTCAACAATCTGAAACCTCTCACTCTCATAGTCCTATTGGTTATCTGTGCCTCTTCAATTATTGTTTTACATCACAAAGGAAGCTGAGCTTGGATCTGGAGTATCTGGACTAAAAATTGCCCTTGATCATGAATCTTCACTGTTTTGCCTTGTGGACATGTCATCTGATTCATTTCCTTCAATAAAATATTGACTATATTGAACTACTGGCTATCATAGTCATCAATCACTTTGCAGACTACACATAAACATCTGTGCCTTAGAGAAATTGTGAAGAACATTCTGAGTGTAATATGGCTTTACCTTCCTAGAAACATGTAACAGATGGTATTTATGGCCACCATTTTAATGTGTATATTCCAAAAACTGACCCATAATTTGGCCAGAGGAGGGTCAGTAGTAGCTCATCACTGAAGCAGTTCAAAACTGTTTAAAGTTTGCTGATTATCACTCCCAGTTGGTATTCATCCCTCTCAAAGAGGCAATGTTTAGAGTTATAATCTTGTGATAACCTTTATAGTGACGTTTTTGTTTGGGAGGATCCTAGGTAAAGTCCCTACACTAGCACCCAAATGCTCCCTGCTTCCACTGTAATGTTGCCAGATTAGAGACATTCCTCTTGTGTATGAGTCCATACCAAGATGAAGCAATTATTCACCAGCTTCAGTGCAGTGACACTGTGAGCATGCAGAGAGACTGCATTTTGAAAATGAAAATGCTAATCACACATTTTAACCCTCTGGAATCTCAATGGGACATTTTACCCCTCAAAATATTGTTCTGTCCTGCAGAATGTACACAATTAAAAAAATGTTGGCTTCTCCATGGGATTGCCACCTCTATAGTGTTAAAAAAAACTCTCCCCGTTTCAATGACTTGCCACATACAGGCTCCTCCTTCTATAAACAATCAAAAGTCTGGAGGGAAAATGTTCCATCACATCTGTTGTCGCCCCTCCCCCCGCCCAAACAAGATATTTTCTTTTCCTAGCCAATATGATATATAGATACAAATATATGTTTTTCAGCAAACCATGGTCTACAAAAACAAATATGATGTGCTTTGCCATTACAGAGCTGCGATAAGTCAGAGTTGCCTTGAAGGTAGATAATAATTACAAAGATTAGCTCAGTTCGAGAAAAACTGAATTTTCTTTCAGTGGGAAGACATATTGGAAACGGGGTCAGGAAATACTCTTCAACATATGCATATGTTCTATAACTTTAACTGCTATAGCTCAATGCATAGGAGTTGGGGTTTTACAAGTACTTCTCTGCTAACTAATGCTGGTGCCTCATTAAACTACCAATCCCAGGTTTACATAGCACTAAACCAGGGCAGTCCAAGTGATGTCAAGTTGCATTAATTTTACAGTGAAGGTGCACCCACAGGCAACCAAAAAGTAATCTCACCATTTTGTGTAAAGGAGAGGGTTTCTGCCCCCCTCCCCTTTTGCTATTTTTGAATTAACCTCACTTACCCTTGTGAGGAAAAGCAGGGACTCTAGTTGGCAACAGCAGAACCTGGTTTTAGCTGTGGTGTTCTTACAATGACCATGTGAAATACCTTCTGCCTTGGGTTCAGTTCCTTCCTTGATGCTCAGTCACTTGTGGAATGCTTTGGTTTTTGCTATTAGTCACTATCTTGACGGAGACAGCTGCGTGACTAGATTCTTCTTTTGTGCCTCAACTCATGCTAAATTATGCCCTTAGATTTCATGCCAGCCTTTACTAGAATAACTCCTATTAAAAAGTTTCAGCAGTGGAACTTGTCTTGTTATTGTTGCATGTAGATTCTCCCATCAGTGCGTAGTCCCCTGCCAACAATATCCACAGCAAGAGCAACATCTGTAAGGTAAACAGGTGAACAAAATGACTTTTTACAAATCGGCATAGCTCTAAATTTACTATAGGCATCTGCCTGAGGCTGCTGTCATGCCACTTGACACCTGTTGACTTCATGTCTGTATCAGATTTGGAAGATTTATGCCATAAACAAACATTCACTGCTGACAAAAAAGGCACTGCTGTGTGTAGAGAACACGCAAGGCCTGAAAATTGCTATTGAAATCAGAGACGTTCTTGAATTCACAGACACTCTTAAAGGTTCTGCATTCTCTGTTTTACCTCCTCCCCTTTTTGTAATAAGCAGAAGAGTTTGAGTGAAACCAATTGAGAAGAGGGAATGTTAATGGCAGAAATGACTGACCTCCAAGAAGCCCGTGTCTTATCTCGTTGCGCAGTGCTGTGTATCAAACATGGGTCTATTTTATAAATAAAATAGGCAAATAGAAAAGGCAAGAGGAGAGGCTCTCTGTGTGAGAGAATAGATGCTTATGTCTCCTAATCTCTTTCAGACACATATTTCACGTTTTAGAAATAATTTCCTCCAGTCGTTTGTGATTCATTGCAGCTTTGAGAAAATTCTGTTTTTACTAAACAACAGACATTTGTGCCCCAAGCAAAGGTCTAACCAGCTGAAAATGAAGAAATGTGCAGCAGTTTGAAATGTGTCTAAAAATGTAGGCTTCTTGAAGTTAAAATGACAGAGATGAGGTTTATCCAAGCCACTGGGCTTGAAAACATCTATTTTGGCCCTTCTTGACAGTTGTCAGCACAAGAGGCTAAGAATATTTTCCCCCAAAATAAATCCATTCTGTTCGGTATGTTTATTTGTTTTATGCCCAGCCTTTCTGCCAAAAAAAAACGCACTGAAAGGTGATCATACAGATGGAAACAAAATTTAAATATGGAAACAGATTAAAAACTCAATTAAAGTCACATGAATAAACCTCAGATTTTTTAATAAAGAGAAACACCACTACTCAAACAGTCAAATCTTTCTCATGATAAACATCTTGACGGATAGATAGAAGAAAGCAAGGCAACCTAGAATCCCTCGAAATGGCCAAAGTCTTCTCTGACATCCCAACTAACTGAACATTTAAAGGTGTTAGAGCCAAGAAGAAGACTTCCTCCAGAGTTCTTAAGACTTGGGCAAACATGTATACAGTCTTTCAAATAGTCTTCTCTCAAGTGGTACAGTATACAAGCACTTCATTGTGCAGGTAATTTCAAGATTGGACTTCTGCAATGAGCTTTTTGCTGAGATACCCCTGTACCAAGTTCAGAAATTCCAATTAGTTGAAAATATGGCAGCCAGACAAGTTACAGGAACATCCAGGAGTGAGCATATTACCCCATATTAAAGTTGCTCAACTTTCTGGGCAAAGTACAATGTTGGTTTTGACCTTTAAAGCCCAACATGGTTTGAGACCAGGTTATCTACAGGATCGCCTTCTCCTGCACAATCCACCCTTTAGGACACTTAGGTCCTCTGGTGGACGCTTACTCCAACCAGCTATAATAATAATATAATAATAACTTTATTTTTATACCCCGCCCCATCTCCCCGAAGGGACTCAGGGCGGCTTACATGGGGCCTTGCCTGATAAAACAATCAAATATCAAAACACAGCAATAAAACAGTTATCCAATAAAAACATCAATTACAGTAAAAACAATCATTAAAATCAACATAAAACATACAATATTAACACTGGAGACTAATTCATAGAACCCAGACAGTTTCACAGTTGAAATGGACAAAGTGCAATATAGCATTGGCAACACCTCGAGAATGGGGCTATTATAAAATGGGCGGATAGATCCGCTAGAACCCAACTGACAACTGTCACCCAGAGCACCTTTTCATCAGCTGCCCCAAGGCTGTGGAATGACCTGCCGACATCTAAATGAGCTACGGGAATTCAAAACACAACTGAAGACCTATTTTTTGCAGTCCTACCCAGTCAGTTTTAACTGCAAATTTTAATTTTGATATTATTATTATTATTATTATTATTATTATTATTATTAGTAGTAGTAGTAGTAGTAGTAGTAATAGTAGTAGTTATTTATAAAGTACATCTCGGACGAATGGAATTAATTATACAGTAGAGTCTCACTTATCCAAGCTAAACGGGCCAGTAGAAGCTTGGATAAGTGAATATCTTGGATAATAAGGAGGGATTAAGGAGAAGCCTATTAAACATCAAATTAGGTTATGATTTTACAAATTAAGCACCAAAACATCATGTTATACAACAAATTTGACAGAAAAAGTAGTTCAATACCCAGTAATGTTATGTTGTAATTATTGTATTTACGAATTTAGCACCAAAATATCACGATATATTGCAAACATTGACTACAAAAATGGCTTGGATAATCCAGAGGCTTGGATAAGTGAGGCTTGGATAAGTGAGACTCTACTGTATATACTTTTTTAAGGTTTTTATAATGTGTTTTAACAATGTTATTAATGGATCTGTTTATATTATTTTGTTTTTATGATTGCATTTTGGGCATTAAATTTTGCCAATTTTTGTAAGCCGCCCTGAGTCCCTTCGGGTGAGAAGGGCGGGATATAAATGTTGTAAATAAATAAATAAATTACGCATTCAATGTGTATTGTGTTTTACCTTTTGTGTGTTTTAATATAAGCTTTAATGGTTGTATTTTAATTGTGCTTTATTGTGTGCTTTTATAGATGTATTTAATTATGTTGTGCCTCGCCTCAAGCCAAAAAGGAGAGGCGGATAATAAATAAAACATATTATTATCATTATCATTATTATTCACAAATAGTAGTGAGTTCTACTTGGATTTCCATCTCATTGACCAAAATGTCTTGAGGATGAAGGAGAACTGAGTTTGCAGCCATTGATGTTAGCAGAGGACAACAGAGGGAAGTGGGACAAGGAAAGAAAAACTTTAAAAGCAGTTAAAAAGTGGAAAAACAGAGAATTAGTCAGGACTGTCTTTTGCCAAATTGAGGCAGTTGGTCAGAGTGTTCAGAGCAATTTTATAAATTCTTGTAATAAGCAAGTTCAATATTATTATCAGAGCCAGAAGAAAAAAGTTTCTTTGCCATACTACAACTCCCAGCATCATTCAGTGACTTTACAGATAAACCTAAAATATAACGAGAGCTATCTAACTTGGAGAGAAAAGATCTGTGTTCATATACAGATCAATTTCCCCTCTGTAACAGTTCAATTCCCAGCTTTTCTAGTTGAAATACCCCAGCCTGAAACTCAGCTGCTAATTAATGGCCCCCCTGCTGAGCTAGATGAATCAATAATCTCCCTTTGTCAAAGGCAGCTTCCTGTATTTCTGCTGAGTTTCATTAAAGGATGGTTTCCGTCCTTTAAACAATGAAGAAATTTGCTTACACCTGTGCAGTGTCTGTTCTCGTCTACTCTGGTCTCTACATCCTCTCAATTCCTATGGTTATTGAAGATAAATTGATATTAAATGAGTTGCGTGGTGTATGTTATACAGTTTACCTGCACTCTAATTAGTTGAGTTTTTGAAATGGGGGTGATAGGAAAGGTTTGCTGAGAAGGTATTTCACTGTGTCTTCCAGGTATTTCTACTGCTGGGAGGGCAAGGGGCAAGGTTTTTTTAATAGACTCCCCCAAATTCCTCAGCCAGCATGACCACAGTTATTTCTGGGTTGCAGTCTGATAAAACTATTATCTTCAATAAAACTTGATTTCTTCTTTCTAGGTATTTTGTTCACACTGGTGGTGGTGCTGTACGTCATCTGGGTCCAGGCAATGGCGAATCTTGAAAACTATGTAATTATGAAGAAAATAGACTGTCCAGATTTTTCTCTCTATGCACGCTACGGTTGGTCTTTTATGTTGGCTCCAGTTGGAATATTTTTTACTGTGTTTTCAGGAATGCTTTTCCTACTGGTAGGACGTACAATTTACCTCCACTCTGATTAGTTGAGTTTTTGAAATATTGGAATCATAGGGAAGGTTTGCTGAGAAGCTATTTTTATACATTATTATTACTATTATTTCTTCTATGGTCCAGTCTATTGATAGTGCCATTTTAAGTCTACTTAGGCAAGTAGCATAGTCCTGCACATGTCTACTCAGATGTGAGTCCTTACTGAATTAAATGGCACTTGGTTCCAAGTAAGTATGTCTAGCTCTGAGTAAGCTTGACCATGTGTCTTCTCTTATTAGGTCACTAATGTATAAATGGTCATGACAGAAGTACTTATGCTGGAACTAACAAATGTTCCACAGAGCATTTCAGTTTCCTATTATCTCTTGTTTCAATACTTTTCATTAGGTTTAATCTGAGCAAATGTTCTGGCTCTTAAAATAGCATCCAATTGTCTGTGGAATGTTTTAGCTAACATGGAAGTACAAAAGATGAGGTCAGTGGAATAGTGCTTTGATGCTGCTATGTATAGCCTGAATCAGGGGTGACCTTCCAGATGTTGTGCAAATACCAGCAAACGTAGACAGTATCATCAGCCACCTGTAGCCAGTGATTCTGCGCCCATAGATTCAACCATCCATGGCTTGAAAATATTTTTAAAAATCTGAAAGGCAAACCTTAATTTTGCCATTTTATACAAATGACTTTTTTTTTTTTTACTATGTGTATATAATGAAACTTGAGCACCCACAGATTTTGGTATCCATGGAAGGTCCTGGAACCAAACCCTAGTAGATACTAAGTGCCCACTGTATAGCCAATAGTTGGGAGTTGCAATTTAACAATAATTAAAGTGCTATATGATTCTCACATCTGGCCTTCGCCAATTTAGAGCAATTTCACTGAATCAGTGGAGTTTAGGTCAACACTTTAGGTAAGCTATATTTATTCAATATGTCTACTCTATTAAGAACTGCCAGACAGATACTGGGGTATGAGTTCTCCAGCAGCTCCTGACATGCCTCACCATTAGCTGTGCTAGCTAGGGTAAATGATAACTTCAGTCCAACAATATCTGGAAAGCCACATAATTTCTTATCCAATGCTTCCATGTTGTTCAAATGATTAAAAAAAAAACAGCGCAGGAGAACAGAAGGGTTTATGGATTAAGTCCTCTGCAAAAGCATATTTCATTAGGCTTTTGTTCTAAAGCTTGATTTTCTGTTTTTGGTGTGTTTGATTGTAGAAGATGTATTATGTATTTTGCCTTCGTTGTTTTTCTCCCCCTTGCAGTTATGGCCTGACTCATTTGGCCAAGTCATTTGGCTTATAGTTCATCAGACACCTTCCTGACTCTTTTTGCACCATACCCAAAGAAGAAAAAGAAATATGTGATAGAAAGATGTGAAGTTTTACACATTAATTTACACAGTAAGCAGAGCCCTACCAATAGCTGCTTAAAATCAGAAGCAATAATAATAATGATATTGGTCTTTTCACTTTAACAGGATACCACTGATAATTATATCCTATTATTTTTATAAATATTATTTATATCCTACCTTTTGCCCAGAACTGGATTACTCAAATAAGCTGACCAGGAGTGTTGCAACATCATTTCTGGTTGTCAAAATGGCAGCTTCAAAATGTCAAAATTAGCTGGTGCAATTCTCTGAGCTCCAGAATATGCCCACGCTTGTTCATCTCGTTCTCTTTTCAGATCAACGAGGCTGATGGGGAAATAAACTCTTCCTTGCAGTTGGAGCTCAGTATCTGTTAACAGATTTCAGTGTTGAAGATAACTCTGGGATTACTTCCCCACTTTTATGGTGGGGAAGTAATCTGAACTATCTGAGCACTGCCTGCTAGCTAGCCATTCTTTCAATTCCCAACAACTTTTGGAGCGTTGGGAGCATTGTCAAAAAATTAATGGCTGCTTAGGCGCATCTGTCCATTGTTGTTTGGGTGCTGCCAGCCCAGCCAGATAATCCTAACAGAATCCACTGACAGAGGCAGGAACCCACCCTGGGATCAGTTCTGTTTCCATGTCCAGCTGACCGTCAAGATCTCTTCAGATTCTTATAATCCTGCTTACCTACTGAAGTGATTCAGAGAAGAACTTTCCACATGTTTACAAGGAAATATATTCTACAGTCTATTTCCTACATCAAGGAAGTGCAACCTGTGGTCTTCTAGGTGAAATTTGGATCATAACTCACATCAATTCTAGTCAGCATATTCAACAGTCAGAGATGCTGTGAACTTCAGTCCAACAACATCTGGGGCTCTTTCATACTCCACTATTATAGCACTGTATTCCACCTTACTACCATGCCAACATTGTATGAAATCCTGGTATTTTTTAGTTTAGTAAGGCATTAAAACTCTCTGAGAGTTCTAATGATTCCCCCCCCCCCCCCAATTACCAATTCCACTGTCTGTAGCATAGAGCTGCAGTTAAAATGAAATCATGGTGTTTTAACTGTGGCATGTAGCAGGACTCGTGGAGGGATACATTGTTAAGAGCATGGAAACATGTCATAATAGTTAACCTACATCTAACTGACTGCAGGGCTGGTTGTCCTGCATGTCATCTGGGTCCAGGCTATGGTTGATCTTTAAAAGGATGTAATTAGAAAGAAAAAAAGCCATCCAGATTTCTCTCTGTATGCATTACTGAATAATACAGAGCTCAGATCAGGAGTGGCTATTTATTTCACGATCGATGAGCCAGAAGAAAGTGATTAACAACTAAATCTATGCCAAAGCTACATCCTGAAAATATGGACAGATTGCATAGATAAAATTCTTATTCCAGCATTTGCCAGGAATATATTATAATTGAATTTCTTAAATATATCTAGATGTGTGTGTGTGTTTGACATATGTTTTCTATGAAAAATTGCTGTATGTTCTCTTTTTTAAAATAAAAGGTTAATTAAGAAAATATTTGTATGAAGGAAGGCTTCTCTCCCTTTCCAAATGGTGAAGTTGAATTTCATTAATTTAGCACAACAATGGGACCTGAAACTTGCTTGGATAACTATTTTATTTCAGGGCCAGTGTTACCTACCTTTATCACCTTTTCTCCTGCCTATACTTTGAGCTGGTATGAGCCCTGGCCTCAAACTCCGTGTAGATGTTGCCCTACATACCTCCAGGCTACATTTTGGGTTGTAGCATTTATATATTTAAATTATATCGAAACAAATACTTGCATCATGCTCACTATTGTGAAATCTTAGGAGGGCTGACAAGTAAATCAATAGAAACAATTGTAAACACTTCCAGATAGAAACAACAGAATAATTTATGGAGGACAAAAGCATTTTACTAAGCTGAAACAACAAGGGCAAAAACAGTTAAATCCATGGATGTATACTTAAAAAAAGATAGGCTGCAAAAGTTTTAGTAAGAAGCCTTGTTTTAACTTGATGCCTAAAAGAAATCAAGACTAGCACCAATTGGATCTGTAGGGAGGAAACTACACAATGAGGTGCCATGGCAGACAAAACTCTCTCTCATGTCCTCATACAAAATATCACTCCTACTAGTGCAGTGGTTCTCAACCTGTGGGTCCCCAGGTGTTTTGGCCTACAACTCCCAGAAATCCCAGCCAGTTTACCAGCTGTTTGGATTTCTCGGAGTTGAAGGCCAAGACATCTGGGGACCCACAGGTTGAGAATCACTGTAGCAGTGAGATATGGAGGACCACCCTTCCAAAATGTCTCAGTTTGCAAACAGGTACCTACAAGTAGAAACACCTCTTCAAATGTCAATGCCCTAAGCTGTGTAGGAATTTCAATATCATAATCACCTTGAATTCAGACCAGAACTGAATTAGTGTTATGTGTTGTCTAGATGAAACTCTGGTCTTGCTACTTCACTGCACAATCAAAAATTTTCCAGTCATCTTCAGTCTCCCGTAAGAGCATTATAGTAGTCTAATTGAGAAATTACTGGTGCATTGATTATTGTGAGTCCAGGGAGGGCTGCAGCTGGTGTCAGAGGGTTTCGAGCTGCAGTCTACTTGGGCCACCGGGGAGAAACATGGATCTGTGAGTACTCCCAAGTAATTGTTCCTTCAGAGGCAGTGCAACCGCATTCATCTCTCAGTCTTGAGAATCGCCAGTTCACAAACCTCCATCTGAAGCATTTAGTTTCAGTTTATTGATCCTCACCCAATCTGTTACAGAATGGAGGCAGTGGTCCACCACATCAACAAAACCATTGAATCTAATGTTAAGCATAAGTAAAGTCTCATCACCATACTGATAGCACCTTTTCCCAAACTCTCTAAAGATCTCCCCTAGCTACTTGAAAAATATATTGAACAACATGTGAGACAAGGTGGAACTCTGTGGCATTTCAGAGCTTATATCTATGGGACTGAACAGGAATTCATGGTAATCCAGTGCCCCCTATTCCCAGTCCTGTCATATACCATCATCAATGCTATCAAGGCCACTAAAAGATTCAGTAAAATCATACACCATTGAAAAATCCAGGAAAACCGATTATGGCTATCACCATAACAGGTTTTCAATCAGAGTGACTAGGGCTTGAAGCCAGACTAAAATTCATCCAGATAACCAGTTTCCTCCAAGAATGACTGTTTCCTTTCCTCCAATAATATTAACCCACCCCACACCCAGATCCCTTGGTCAAAGAGGGTATGTTAATGTGTGCTAGTTTTCTTATATCTCCGGGTCTGTGTGGATCCACTTCAGGAGGTGGTGGATCACACCTTCCTTCAAGGTAGAAGGCACCTACTCTTGATATAGTGAAACATTTACCACCTCCTGGAATAGGTTTGAACAGCCAACATGGACAAGGGTCAAGCTTGTGATGGAATGGACTAATTCGAGTATCTTGCTCATGTCCTCAAGCTGCAATAACTGACACCAATAGAAGGAAACCTGATCAGATAGACCACTGGGCACTTCTTCAGAGTCTATGATAACTGTGTTATCAGAGTTTGAGCACAGAGTTTGGCTTTTTTTTATCGCCAAAGTACCTGACAAATTTGTCACAGAAGGGACCTGAGGATTCCACTGTTGGTCCCCCTGATTGCAACAAATGCTTCATCTCCCAGAACAATGTGCTGGGTGACATGTTAAGGATGCAAGAGTGGAGGCATGATATGACTTATTTTGCTAACCTCACTAGCATAACAGAAACAAAAAAGAGATTTTACTAATATTTGTTTCATTTGCTTTATGAACTTCATCATCTGCACTTTTGCTAACCTGCTTGATCATTTATAGACTTCCTGCATATGAGGTGAATTATAGGGTCCACAATACCAGACTGCACTGATGCTTTCCATCTCATCATTCTATAATGCTACCAAGACCTTGATCAAATCGTTCAGGTGGAAGATAGACCAGAACATTCAAGAATTCTTCAGATTCCATAAGTTTCTGGGAGTTGACCATCTTAATAAAATGTCTTCTTCCTTGAAAGAAGGTATAATCCACCTTCCTTCAGAGGTCATTCTATTGCCAAACCAAAGTTCACAAAGAAATGATCTGAACACAAAGCCACAGTTCCTTACAGAGCCATAGAGTTGGAAAAGATCACAGGGGCCATGCACAATAGATGGTCATTCAGTCTCTACTTAAAAACCTCTAAAGCAGGGGTATTCAAACCCTTTCAGCCGCCGAGATGTTTTTGAAGCAAAAGTTTCTTGTGGAACCCTAAGAAATGTTTATATATTATATTAGACATTATGTTATATATATAATGTGTGTGTGTGTGTATGTGTGTGTATATATTGATTATATATATATATATATATTATCAAGCATGGGCAAACTTTTTAACTAACATAAACTTAACAGTATTTCTATAGAAGACCCCAGGGGCCATCCAATCCAACCCTCTTTTGCCATGCAGGAAAAGTACAATCAAAGCAGATGGCCACTCAGCCTTTATAATAGTAATAACAACAACAACAACAACAACAGAAACCCCAGGGGCCATCCAGTTCAACTCCCTTCTGCCATGCAGGAAAAACACAATCAAAGCACTCCAACAGATGGCTATCTAGAAATAGAGGCAAAGAAAAAAGCCGTTGGCGGAAAGGGAGCCGAGGGAAAAGGCTTTTGGCATCAAGGGAGGAAGGTAGAAAAGGGTTTTGGTGAAGAGGGAGGCAGGGGGAGGGGGAGGAGCAGTAAAAAGGAGAGAAATCTTAGAGAGGGGAGAAAGAGGAGGGGAGGAGGAAGAAAGCGTGGAGCCCCTCATATGCTTTGCGGAGCCCCAAGGGTTCAGTGGAGCACACTTTGAGAACCACTGCTCTAAAGATTCCATCACCTTCCAAGGCAGCATGTTCCACTGCTGTCTTACCACAAGCAAGTTCTTCTTAATGTTTAGTCAAACACAAAAATCATGTCAACCATATTTTGTAACGTGTTGTTCCATGGTTGTGATTGTAGCTATGACATCCTGCCTCAACATAGATGTTGAAATTTCCCAAAACTAGTGTGTGAATTGACATGACAAACTGGATTTTGAAAAATAGTAAAAGCACTGATATATTGGACAGGTTTCAAGCATTTGCCCCATATTTCCCTTATCTGCTCAGTTATAGATCAGAAAGTAATTTCCCCCAAACTTGGTTTTCTTAGCACCCTCTGCTTACAAAATGGCAAATATATGCTGGAATTCTCTCCCCCCCTCCCTCCCTCCCCCCCTCCTTCCCTTTCTCTGTGAGAGATTTTATTATCTCCTCTTTACATGTAATTTACATTTTTAGCAAATGTACAAAAACAGAACAATGATCGAAAGCTGAAATCAGCAGAACTCCTTTTGAACTTGAAGCAATTGTGGGTGGAGTGATCGTAGAATCCAGAGTAAATTTGTCATCCCACATAATTCTCTAAAGAACGTTGTGTGCCATTTTGTCAGTTATAAATCTTCAGGTTCATTATATTTAATGTCAAAAATAGTCTTAAATATGTAGAGCCTGAAAAGACCATTCAAGTGTCATTACCTCAAGGCTCATCTACACAGTTCTGAGGAATTCCGAGGAATATGTAGGAGCCTAAGAAGACTGTTAGGCAAGTCCAAAAGCATCATCAACTCGGAGCTCATCTACACTGTTCTGAGGAATCTGTTCAGAAGCTCCACTCCCTTGCTTCAGCATTGGTGAATAAAAGAGTCCAGATTGAATCTGACTTGGCCCCGCTGATGGTCACTTCAGAGATCTCCTTGTTGTGGCCGAATGCCTTTGTTGACATCCCCAAAGGTGCCTATGTGATCAAGGAGAGGGAGGATTAATCTGTCTAATCCTGATCAGACCCAGGTCTGCTAAAAGACTGCATCACATTCCTTCAGAGTTCCATATCTAGGTTACCAGCAATGAAAAGGCCTTCTCCACAACGTATTTCACAACAGGGCTTGTAAACTGGCACAAAGGATGGGGACAATCGGTCTCATCTGGAACTCCAGCCCACCCTCCTCTTCCTGCATTATAATTATCACAATGATGGGTTGGGTGGTTGATCTGGATCCTGGTTACAAATGTAGGTCAGTACATACTGGCAATTGAAGGGGCTTGCAGCTCAGAAACACTGGTTCTGGGATGCAGCTGTGACAGTGACTGTCCAGGCATGGGCCGATACACACCATATCAGCAATTCAGATATCCTGAAACAGCCCACGGCTAGACTGGCCCAGCAGTTGTCTAAGGAGTGAGATAATACAGCATGGCAAACTTGCCACTCAGATAGGAGGATCCATGACCTAGCAGATGTGCCAACCTGGATAAGCTGTAACCAATAAAATTGTTCCCTTTATCCAACATAAAGTGTCTTGGTTTTCATTGTGCTTGGATAGCTGACATTTGCATTTACTGAGGAACTTGGATTAAAACCTTTAAAAATTACTTAAGGCATGGGAGACCTGCGTGAGCAGAGGTCTTTCAGATCCTTGGGTCCCAAAGACTACGTTCTTATTGCTACTGTTAGAATTGTTACTGTTTGTGAGGCATTATTTTCTTAAATACTTGTAAATGACACCCTATAACTTTCCAATTAAATATATTACCTTACATGATTATGTATATATTGATTTATATGGAATGTCCTGGGTGACACTATGGAGACAATTTTGTAAGTTTCTTCAGTTTGTTTGTTTTTAGATGCTCTTCAAAAGTTGTTGCTGAGCCTTTCATTAAGTTCCTTGTGACTGATTAAAAGTAGTAAGAGAATGATCTAATTAGAGAAAGAAAGCTGGATGGTTACTGTTCCACATTTCAGTCGTGACAAAAAACCCCAGAATTCTGCAGTGACTGCCTTCTGCAGAATTCTGGAGTTTGTAGTTTAGGGAGGGGCCTTTAAACTGCTCATCCAGAGAAGCCCTGCCCCCTCCCCAAATTACAAGCCCCAAAATTCTGCAGAGGGCAGTCACAGCATTTAAAGTGGATTGAAGTGGAAAAATGCTCAAGTGTGATGAGGCCCTTAGAAGTTACCCTTTAACCTGTGGTGCCCCAAAACTGCCTTAGGGGCTACACATGGTCTATGGGCTGGCATTTGCTCATTCTGATCTTGCCCATCCCTTCTCACTATGATAAGCTCCTTAGGGTACTGTCACATCACCTGACCCTTTTAACTGTAGCTCTTGGGAGCTGAATGTGGAATTTTTTGTATGCAAAGCATGTACTCTATCTCTAAGCCAGTAACAGAGTGTACCTTACCAATTGGAACATCAAACCCAGCATTCAAGTCAGGTATGTGTTAATGTGTGTGTGTGTGTGTGTGTGTGTGTGTGTGCGGGGCGGGGGGGGGGGAGGTTTGGAATGAAAACTCTAGCATTTTAAGAACTATAGGAGGGTAAAACTTAGAAGGGTTAATGTGAACCCTTTCTTCATTGGTATAGCTTGATGTTATGTAGTTTTACTTTGAAACAGATCATTCACACTACAACACATATAATAGTGCCAGTCACCACATGGTATACTTGGCAGCTATTTTAAGCTTAGATCATATTACCACACTACAGCATTTGGCACCAATGTTCCCAACTACATTTGTGACTGATCTAAACAGAAATTATCTCACAGAGGTTTTTTTTTTGTTCTCTGAAATTAAATTTGATGACATGATCTCTATGATCCTTTCATTTTTGTATGTTATTACTTTTTGGAACAGTGTTTTGCTAACACCACAGGGGAAATCCAGTGAGGTTGTGAGTCAGATATAGTGAATTATCAGATACATTAGCTTCTCTTCCCTCTTACATTTGCTTAAGAGCTTACAAATGACAGAAAATTAAAAGTGCTAAGCAGAAAGAAATGACTTGTCAAGGATATTTGTGAATGACTTAAGAAAGAATTGGACCAGTTTCCAAACCCACAATCAGAATCTTTTAGGGCCCTTCCACACAGTCATATAACCCAGAATGTCAAGGTAGATTATATCTGAGTTATCTGAGTCCACACTGCCATATAATCCAGTTCAGTGTGGATTTTATACAACTGTGTGGAAGGGGCCTAAGTTTACATTAAAAGTATGTGTGTGGATGGGGAGGGAAATGAGTGCCATTGTTTTGTTTGTTTTTAATGCAAAGTGTGTATCATTATGCTATTCTGTATATCTCTGGTGTGGCCACACTTACAATATTTCAAAAACGTGTACTGTATGTATGTATTTTAAATATTAATAGTTAACTCGCCATATCCACAGCTTCTGCCATCCATGGCTTGAAAAAAAATTTAATCTCAAAAAGCAAACCTCGGTTTTGCCATTTTATATAAAGGAAACCATTTTCTAATGCCATTGTACATGAGGGGAGTTGAGTGTCCATGTATTTTGGTATCCACTGTGGGTTCTGGAACCAACTCCCAGTGGATTCTAAGGACGGACTGTATATACTACCCAACTTGAAATGCTTCCAAAGGTCAACAGTATATACTAAAAGAACAATGGGTTCCCCTAAAACTGTGGAAACCAAATCCACTGCTAGTGGTAATATGAAAATAACCAAATAAACTCAATGTATATATTACAATAACATATATCCAAAAAACAGGACTGTTCCAATCACATAGAAGTAGAAACCATTTACAGTAGAGTCTTGCTTATCCAACGTAAATGGGCCGGCAGAATGTTGGATAAGCGGATATGTTGGATAATAAGGAGAGATTAAGGAAAAGCCTATTAAACATCAAATTAGGTTAGGATTTTACAAATTAAGCATGAAAACATCATGTTATACAACAAATTTGACAGAAAAAGTAGTTCAATACGCGGTAATGCTATGTAGTAATTACTGTATTTACGAATTTAGCACCAAAATATCACAATGTATTGAAAACATTGACTACAAAAATGCATTGGATAATCCAGAACATTGGATAAGCGAGTGTTGGATAAGTGAGACTCTACTGTACTTACATGAAAAACTTGGCCTTATACTTCGAGAGAAGAACCGCTGGTTTCTACTACTATGCGATTGGAACAGTCCTGTTTTTTGGATATATGTTATTGTAATATATACATGCACACAAATATACAGTTGATATGTATACAGATATGCCTACACACAATTATACACATGCATGCCTGCAAACACACACAGAGGAAATGATCCTAGCTTAATGATATTTTTGACAATAAAAAGTCTGTTCTGAGGAAAACATACTAACAACAAAAATGAGCAATGTTATAAAAGATGGCCTGTTTGACAGACTTGCTTGGTAATCCTTTAGATTAATACTAGACAATATATTACATGCTACTTCATAACTGACAATGTTTCCCTTCACTCTAGGTATAATCATCCCCTCCATTCCTGCCCCTAATTCCTCATCGCTAAAACAGATCAGATAAATTACCACCCTGCCAAGTGAAAATATGTGATGAAAGTTGTCATTTATTTTAAAATACTTTGTCACTTGTCTTCCAAAGTCATCATTCCCTTAAATTAAGATGTAGCATGCAGAGGAGGTGTTCACTTTTGGTATACATGCTTTGCTTTCGAATCGACACTGTCAGGGCATTTGATCAATAGCTTTCCTCCTCCTTTAACAAACTGTCAAAGAACCATGGGACAGCCCCCCGTATTAAACAATACCACAGGCAGGCTCAAATAGTGGTGACAACATTACAGCAGCAAAGTACAGTCAACACAGACACCAGCATAGTAAATAGATGACACCCTTTCATGCTACAAAACTATAGCACTATTATCCCAGTCTAGCTGCCATGGTCGCACTCTATGTAGTTCTAGGATTTGCCATTTAGGAAGCAGTGTTGAGGTTCAATGTATTGTCAAAGGCTTTCATGGCCAGCATCCTCTGAAGATGCCAGGCACAGATGCAGGTGAAACATCAGGAGAAAATGTTGCTAGAATGCGACCATACAGCCTGTGAACCACACAGCACTCCAGTGTTGAGGTTCTTGGCCAGAGAGAATCAGTGTCTCATCAAATGACCAGAATTCTATAGAATGCTGCAATGGGCATTACAGTGGAATGGTAGCTGTATAATTATGTGGTGTGAAAAGGCCCAAGATGAAGGCCTAGTAAAGTTATTACCTTACTAACATGCCTTATGAAGAGGCTTCACAATACTTTTTAAAAATTACTGTCATATCTGGGGCAAACCCCAACTGGCAGTATGAAGCAGTCAAGAATTACTATGGATTTTTAGTAAGAAAATATTTTTAAAATAGAGCATGATACCGACCTAGAGTAAAACTTGTGCGCCAGCTGCGCCCATACCTTGGGAAGCCGGACTTGGCCATGGTGGTCCATGCTCTTGTTACATCCCGATTAGACTACTGCAATGCACTCCATGTCTTTGAAGACTGTTTGGAAGCTTCAATTAGTCCAACGGGAGGCAGCCAAGTTGTTAACCGGAGTGGCGTACAGGGAGCACACTACTCCTCTGTTACGTCAGCTCCACTGGCTGCTGATTAGCTACTGAGCACGATTCAAAGTGCTGGCTTTAGCCTATAAAGCTCTAAACGGTTCCAGCCCAACTTACTTGTCCGAACGTGTCTCCAGCTATGACCTACCATGTAATTTAAGATCTTCAGGGGAGGCCCTGCTCTTGGTCCCACCAGC
The DNA here is from genome assembly GCF_035594765.1 of Anolis carolinensis. Taxonomy (NCBI): domain Eukaryota; kingdom Metazoa; phylum Chordata; class Lepidosauria; order Squamata; family Anolidae; genus Anolis; species Anolis carolinensis. Next base: position 114,665,332 of record NC_085843.1, read on the forward strand.
CTCACAGGTGTGCCTGGCGGGGACGAGAGACAGGGCTTTCTCAGTGGTAGCTCCTTGGCTGTGGAACTCCCTCCCTAGTGACATCTGGCAGGCTCCATCCCTTTTGAGTATTAGAAAGAAAGCGAAGACCTGGCTATGCGAGCAAGCGTTCAAAGAATAAGTTTTGTTGGCTCCGACTCGATCTGGACTAAGGTTTATGTACAAGGTTTTGTGGATGAATGGCTCAAGTATTTTGTATTGTTTTAAATCTGTATCTAACTGCTTATGTTTTATTATTTTGTATTGTTGTGTATTGGCATTGAATTCTCCCAGTTTTGTAAGCCACCCTGAGTCCCTTCGGGTGAGAAGGGCGGGATAGAAATGATGGAAATAAATAATAAATAAATACTGCACCAGAGGTTGCTATGGATCTGCAAATTCATTGGAAGGTTCAGAGTTTGGATGGAAGGCTGCCAAGGCAGAAGTCTAAATGTCTCCCCCCCCCTTGCAAAAAAAAACAACCACAAGGCACTTGATACCCCGTATAAGTCATTTTGGTATTCAAGGCAGAAAATCTCATAGGTGTTTGGCAGTAAAAACACAACAGTGGTAATAGCTAAGAGTTTGCTGCCTTGATTGACATGCTAAGGCATCCACCTCATAGTGCTTAATTTAAGGACTGGTACTGAATAGCTGTTTGATTAATTCTTTATTATGAATACTATGCCCTGCACTTGACTGAAGTACAGATTGAAATCCATGAAAACTCAAGCTATCATAAAACTGTTATCAAACTAGTAGCCAGGTTAGTCTCTTGCAGAATAAAAAGGATGAACAGGGAGGGACAATAAAGAAGTATGGCAGCACCTTTAAAATTTTGTTCATAGAACCATATAATCTATGTTGTTTTTGTTAACTGACTTAATGAATGAGAGACCTTCAAGGAACTCTGTCATCAACAGCCCTGCTCAGGTATTGTAGACTCAGGGGCATGGGTTCCTTGAATGTGGTCTTCCTCTTTTCCTACTGCCTTTTGCCTTACCTTCTTTTTTATTGAGTCATATCATAACATGGTAAAAATGCCCCCATAATCTCAAAGGCTTTGGAAAGAACATTTTTTTTGTTGAGGAGCAGTTGTGGCTTTCCAAGTTCTCCTAGGAGGCTAATGCAGCAATCCCTAGCCTTCCATAGCTGTCCTGCTTGGCCATTGGGTGGCCCTGGGATAGTCATACATTCCCAGTCCCAGGAAATCCCATGATAGGCCCACTTTAGGGCCACCATAAGTCAGAATTGACTTGAAGGTACAACAACAACAACCAATGGGGTGATTAGCAATCTACAATAAAACAGTTTGGCCATCACAATTTTTTTTAAAAAAAATCTAAAATAGATAGGGGTTTACTAAAATAAAGATGCTTAAACAAAACTTGTCATGCATACTGTGTGATCATTTAGCACTCTATTCACTCAACTAACTTATAATCCTCCAGGGTTTGAAACTGGAGTGGATAAGATTTTTAACTCAAGAAATTATTGTTCTGAATTTGACAAAAATTGCAAATCCCTTCATATTCAGTATGAAAAAAATTGAGATAAAAAATATAATGGGAGAAACTGAATTTTATTTGTATAGGCCCAGGGGTTTCAGTAATGAACTCTTGACAGTCTGGGTTTGAATCCCTCTGTGTTCCATCTTGTCAGCATTCAATTAAGTTACTACTTTTTTTCCTCAGGAGGCTCATCAACTACAATATGCTAATGGAATCACATACACGTCTGGAATACCTTTGCCTATCGAATTTGATCAGTCAAATGGATGAGGGTAATCCTGCCTGTAAACCTGCTGTGGAGTTATGAATGCATCACCTGGAGTGATGTATTCACAACTGTGTGGTATTCACAATCCCTACATACTGTAGTTTAGGAGACACTTTGTTCTTGTGTTCCTTCAAGCAGTTTCTAATTTACAGAGACTGTAAACTAACTGTATCATTGGTTTTCTGAGGCTAAGGTTATTGAATGCGTGTTCATGGCTGAGCAAGAATTCAAACCTTGTTTTCTAGATTTGTAGTTTAGTGCTCGAACCATTGCACCATGTTGGTTCCATAGGGACACATAGGAACCATGAACGTAACCCAGTTCTCACTTACAAGGAAGAAATCACTGTGCTTCCATTCTCCACTTGTTGGGGAACAGCTGATGATGTTTCTACACCTGCTCATAGGAATGATCTCCTTCATGAAAGGGGACTTGCAACAGTGGTCCTGCTTCTGTATGTTGCACTGCAAATCACTTACTGGATAAGGTGGGCAGGTCAGTCAACTGTTTCCTGAACAATAAAGGAACACAGCAATCACAGCAGATGTTTCCTAGGACATGGGATGTGGGGTTGGATCAGAATTCACTGAGCAGCCCCATAACTCTGTAGTTACATTTTCATAACTGCCCATTATGATTCTGGGCATAGTTTTCATTTTCCTTCTCCTGGGTACTTTTATACAAATGGCATGCTGAAGATGGAAAGAATTGCAGTTTTTTATGTCTTATTTTGCTTTTAAGTTCAAATACAGGAGAAAGTGGAACTGATAGCCTTTTGTCAGTTTACAGTATGACCCTCATGAATATGTTGCAAGAATCCAGTGGATATCTGAAACCACGGATGATAGAGAACCCTATACTGTAACTAACTATACTTGGATTGGAAGCACACCATAGAATTGGAATTTTCAGTGGAAAACATGGAGAGGCCAACAAGCACTTCTGGGGGTTTTTTTTTGGGGGGGGGGGGAGATATTTTTCAGGAGCATGGGTAAGTGAAACTCTGGGTACCAAGTTGGTAGGAAAGGGGACCATACTGTAGTTGTAAGCAAAAGTCCTATTTGGGGAGGCTTGGGAAGTCCTATTTGGAGAGGCTTAGAAAGAAGAGTAGATTTTTCTACCTATAAAGTATGTACCCTTTTTCTTGAGCTATAGCCTTTCACAGAGTTTACTAAAATCACCATGTGGATTATCATTTCCAGAATCCTAACCATGCTGGTTGCAGATTCAGAGAATTTTAATTCAGAAAGGTAATTTTTGCAAGCTCTGGACCTTTGTTTGTCCCTGGAAAAAAGGCCAAAGTCAGAGACTAGAAACCGTTTAGACAAATTCTGATTGAGTCTAACAATCAGCTTAATGGGGCAAAATCCCAGCATAGTGAGGTTATTTGCCCCAGGTATAGATTTATTTCTCTGCATTGGGAATATCTCCCAGCCTTTTTGTATGTCTCTAGATATGTGACTCAACTGTTATCCCTGCTTTTGAAGATTGTAGAAATGCACTGAGAGTATTAATCATGCCGACATAGATCTGCCTTCCATTTGATGAGAGACCCAACTAAGTCATGAAGGAAAAGAAGAGAATCAATCTGCCTGATTGCCCTGACTCTTCATTTTGCACTCCACAGCCCCTTGCTGAGTGGAGCAGCGGGGGAGCCAGCGGGGGTTTGTCTAACACTTTGCCACGAGATGGCGCTGTGGACTGTGGAAACGCCAGCCCTGTGCCAGAGAGAGACACAGCTGAGCAGCACTGCAGGCAGAGATGGAGAACACATTGTAGTGAGTGCTGATCAGAACAATAACAACAACAGAAATGTTTCTGACAGAACAGCAGTGTATCTTTGGCTGCAATCATGTTGAAGATCTTATAAATCACTTATTATCTGAGCTCTTGTATGCAGGCCCAAGGAGGAAGAAAGCTATCAAATATTCTCCTGCGACAAAATTAAACAGGATATAGTGACTGAATTAATGGACGATCGTGCACTTTATATTATCTATAATGGTAGTATTACTTTCCATAGCTGCCAGCAAACCGCAAGTTTATTTTATTAATGCTTTGAATTGTCTTCATTTTTAATTTTAAGGATTGCCATTGTATTCACTGTTCAAACCATTTGTTACCATTTCAAAGTGGTTCAAAAGTCGTTTGTAATGCATTTTATTTGTCTTCTATGCAGATTGTTTTTGTTACTCGGGTTATGAAATTGCCATGGCCTTTGCCTAAATTCACACTTACATATACAAAAAACTGGGCTTGGCTACATATGCATATGCACATGTGCACAATACATTCAAGTTTGGCATCACTTACCTGGAATTCTGAAATCTGAAATACTCTGAAATCCAAAATTATACACATGTGTGGCTGAGATCGCAACACTTTTGCTTTCTGATGGTTCAATGTACCCAAACTTTGTTCCATGAACAAACTTATTTTTAATATTTTATACATAATGACCTTCAGACTAAGTATACTACCTTCATCCTATATAAGATATATATGAAACATAAATTAATTGTGTGGCTTGGACTTGGGTCCCATATCCAAGATATCTCAAAATATTCCAAAATCTGAGGGGAAAATGAAATCCAAAACAATTCTAGTCCCAAGCATTCAAATAAAGGATGCTCAACGTGTATATATGTTGTCCCTAAAAGTGGCAATCAACACAATGGCAAGATAATTAAAAACAATTTAAAAGAGCAGAACATTAAAACCATTACAATAAACACAACTGAAAAGGCTAAATTGAATAGAAGCATTTCATATCCTTCCTAAACGATGTCGAGATTGATTGTACGAGTGGGAATTGATTGTCATCATCATCATCACCATCATCATCACCACCACCATCATCTCCCCCTCCACCATCCTAAAACCACACCCCAGGGGTGATAATTTAAAATCATCATTTTTCCTTGAGAATATTTTTCAGGTTGATTGACATACCAGGGTGCTTTACGCCATTACCCATCTCCTCTTTTTTTCTTCTATGTAGGATCCACAGTGCATATCAAGTACCATGAGTTGAATTTGAGACTTTTCAATACTTATTGCTATGCCTACTGTGTCCACATTTGTGCTCTTTTGCACATAAATCAAAGCATGGAAGTTAATTGCTGATGCTAATAACATGCCATCTACTCAAGAAGGGCCAAAGGAAATGTTATGAGAGATACACATGCCTACTTCTGAGGGCAGGAGCATTGCCTTTCCTCTTGCACATCTGCAGGGTTAAAAAAATCACCTCTCTCTCTTTTTGAAATGGAAGTGCACGAAACAACATCACCACACTTGGAGATTTCTCACAATCTCTCAAGCTGCACCCAAGGATGTAGATGGAGTAAAGTGACTGAAGATAGAGATACAAGTCACACACCTTTTGCAATGTGGCATCAGATATGTGGGGTCAGTACTGCTGCTTTGGGGTGCCAATTATACATTCCTTGTAATACTAAGTTTGAAGCAAATTAGGCAATTAGAACAGCTGGCATTATAACAGGCAGGACAATCTGACCACAGGTAGATTTGAAAGCAAGATGTACTTATGCGGGCAGAAAGATAGAAAGAGTTTTTACCCTGCCCTCTTTTAGGAATTGCTGAGTGTTTGTTTGGTTTTTCTTAGTGGGAGAGCATATATGAGAATGGTAAGATTTTCCTCCCTTTGGGTGAAGTTGGAGGGAATTTATATACACCAGCTCCAGGACTGGAATACAGTTTGAGTTTCCATTATCCAAAATGCTTAGGATGAGTAGTGTTTTGGATTTCATTTTTTTCCCTGGATTTTTGAATACCCATATTTGCAAATACATATAATATGATATCTTGGAGATTTATTTTGCCTGAATCAGAAAGGAAAGGAATCACTATCTCAACCACCCAGACAATTTCAAATTTTGAAGTATTTTGGATTTGGGAATTCCAGATAAGGATGCTTAACTATACTTTCCCCAACTGTTCCTGAAATGTGTTAGAAGAACAGGAAGACTATGGATTGGATTCTGTGTTCCCTTCCATCACATGTATGGAGGAACCAAATGATGTCACTGTTGATGTATGTCTTCAAGTCATTTCTGATTTATGGCAACCCTAAAGCCAAGCTATCATGGGGTTTTCTTGGTGAGATTTACACAAAGAAGATGGAGGCTGAGAGTACATAATTTGATGTTGGTTTCCAGCTAGCTTTAAACTGGACTGTATGGTCAGTGGTACCTTTGTCTTTGCACTCTGGGAAAACATCATTTGAATCTCCACATATGAAAAACCTTGGGCAAATTACAACTTTCCCGGATCAGAGAAAGGCAATACAAACCTTCTCTGAGTAAATTTTACCAAGAAAATCCTGTGGTAGGGTAAGTCAGAGGCAACTTGAAGGCACACAGCAATAGCAACAGCAACAAAAACACATCGGTACACAGCCAAAACTGCACTGTCCTAAACTCAATGGGACTTCAACATTTTCATTCTGACAATATGGAACAGAGGGAAGAAAAGACGAATAGTAAAAGAGGAGAGCATTTTATTTATTCTTAAGTTGTTTCAATTATAATTGATCCTCCATTTCCATGGATTCTGCAGTTTTAACCAGCCATGGCTTGAAAATATTTGTTCATAAAATTCCAAAAAGCAAACTGATTTTGCCATTTTATATATGGGTCAACATTTCACTATATCAATTTTATACCATGGATCTTGAGCATCTACTGATTTTGAATTGATGTCCATGTTGTAGTGGTTCTGGAACCAAACTCAAGCATATATCAAGGCCCACTGTATATTTGTGACATTCGCTGTAAAGAAAGGTATCTTAGTGTTCTATTAAAGTTGCAGGATCAAGTCTGTTAGAACAGTAGATTTCCAGATTAAAGCCTGCTGTAACAACAGAATTTTTTTATAAAGGCAGGTGAGAAAATGTGCTTTTTAGCTGTTGTTACTCTGTGTGCCTTCAAGTAATTTTCAACATATGGCGACTCTAAGGTAAATCTATCACATTTTTTTGACTAGATTTGTTCAGGTGAGATATACCTTTGTCTTCTTCTGAGGCTGAGAGAGTAAAACATGCATTTGGTTACCCAGTTAGTTTTATGGCTAAGTGGGATTTGAACTCTAGTCTCCAGAGTGGCGGTGCAACACTCAAACTACTACATCATGAAACTGGCTCTCTTCCAGATACATATTGCCCAATGGCTTTCTCTAGAACTAGGAATATGCAGAAGCTTCCAGAGGTGGATGTGGTAAGGCTAGCTCTGAAGTGATGTGAGACAAGTGCAGTGGAGCAAATTCATGGAGACAGAGCTTGTCTGTAATGCATCATACTTTGTGTAATAATAATAATAATAATAATAATAATAATAATAATAATAATAATAATTTAAAAAAACTGGCATCATAAACTGGACATAGGTGGAACTGGACAATTTGGACAGAAAAACAAGAAAACTCATGACCATTCATCATTTACTGCACCCTCGCAGTGATACTGACCGGCTATATCTGCCTAGAAGATCTGGTGGCAGAGGACTCTTACAAGTAAAACAAGCAGTCAAAGAAGAACATGCTCTGGCAGAATATGTAAAGCAAAGTGAAGAACCTGCTTTGATTGAAGTCAAAAATCAGAAACTCCTCAAAGCATAGCAGACAAAAAACCAGTACAAGAAAACTGCACTACAAACTAGAGCTGACAGCTGGCACAACAAAGCATTGCATGGAAAGTTCCTTGACAAAATTGAAGGAAAAGCTGACAAGGAGAAGACCTGGCTATGGCTCATGAATGGGACACTGAAGAAGGAGACAGAAGGCCTGATCCTTGCAGCCCAGGAGCAAGACATCAGGACAAAGGCAATTAAGGCCAAGATTGAAAAATCAGCTTATGACCCAAAATGCAGACTGTGCAAGGAAACTGACGAAATCATTGATCACATCCTCAGCTGCTGTAAGAAAATCGCACAGACAGACTACAAACAGAGGCACAACTATGTGGCCCAAATAATTCATTGGAACTTATGCCTCAAGTACCACCTCCCAGCAGTAAAAAACTGATGGGATCACAAACCTGCAAAGATAATGAAAAATGAACACGCAAAGATACTGTGGGACTTTCGAATCCAGATTGACAAAGTTCTGGAACACAACACACCAGACATCACAGTTGTGGAAAAGAAAAAGGGTTGGATTATTGATGTCGCCATACCAGGTGATAGTCGAATTGATGAAAAACAACAGGAAAAACTCAGCCACTATCAGGACCTCAAGATTGAACTTCAAAGACTCTGGCAGAAACCAGTACAGGTGGTCACGGTGGTGATCAGCACATTGGGTGCCGTGCCAAAAGATCTCAGCCGGCATTTGGAAACAATAGACATTGACAAAATTATGATCTGCCAACTGCAAAAGGCCACCCTACTGGGATCTGCACAAATCATCCGAAAATACATCACACAGTCCTAAACGCTTGGGAAGTGTTCGACTTGTTATTTTGTGATACGAAATCCAGCATATCTTTCTTGTTTGCTGTGTCATACAATAAAATAAAATAATAATAATAATAATAATAATAATAATAATAATAATAATAATAATAACTATTATTGGAACTTATGCCTCAAGTACCACCTCCCAGCAGCAAAGAACTGGTGGGATCACAAACCTGCAAAAGTATTGGAAAATGAGCACGCAAAGATACTGTGGGACTTCCGAATCCAGACTGACAAAGTTCTGGAACACAACACACCAGACATCACAGTTGTGGAAAAGAACAAGGTTTGGATCATTGATGTCGCCATCCCAGGTGACAGTCGCATTGACGAAAAACAACAGGAAAAACTCAGCCGCTATCAGGACCTCAAGATTGAACTTCAAAGACTCTGGCAGAAACCAGTGCAGGTGGTCCCGGTGGTGATGGGCACACTGGGTGCCGTGCCAAAAGATCTCAGCCGGCATTTGGAAACAATAGACATTGACAAAATTACGATCTGCCAACTGCAAAAGGCCACCCTGCTGGGATCTGCACGCATCATCCGAAAATACATCACACAGTCCTAGACACTTGGGAAGTGTTCGAAAACGAAACCCAGCATATCTATCTTGTTTGCTGTGTCATACAACGTCGTTGTGTCAATAATAATAATAACAATAAACTTTATTTATATCCCACCCTATCTCTCCAATGGGGGCTCAGTAAACTAGTTTGGTGCCTTCAGATCGTGTAAAAAATGTTGTCAGGTGTCCACTGTTGAAGATTTGGGTCACTTTATACACATTGTACGTATGTGCTTCATCTTGCTTCAGCAATAAATGGTCTTGGACCATTCCAGTGTCTTATAAGCTCTGCAAAAGCCTTCCTAAACTGAAGACAAAATTATAAATCCCAGGCCCAAATCACTGCCATTTTCTGGCTTATTTGAGGGCAACCAATCCCCTATTCTGAAAGAAATGAAGAAACTGAAGTGACTTCCAGAAACAATCATGTCTTCTAGCCTTTATTTGGAATTCCTCAAATGACTTGATGGCTTATTTCTCCTCATATCCTTTTTCTCATCTTTGGCTACTTTCTATCTGTCATACAGTGTTTATATTTTCTCTTTACATTTTGCTTTGGCTTTGCTTTCTCCTTCACCTTATGTTCTTTCAAGGTTTCCATAACCTAAGTTCAATAGTCCTTTCCCCCCTCTTTTGTTATCTTCTCTTTCATGATCATGCCACTCTGAAATTGTACTACTCCAACAAATAGTTTTGAGTTTGTTAGTACAAATCAATATATTTTTCTTTCCTATGCCTCATAGAAATAGCCTTGCCCCTTTTTTCTCAAAAAAGGTGTGATGATATCAAACAGGGATGATAAGGAGTCTATTCACAGAATAATCCTATATGTGTCTATTGTAGGAAAATTCCAGTATTGTCTCTTTTCCTCCTTCAGTTGTTAGAGCATTTGGGTTCTGGGTAGGACAGGTTTTCCTGCATGCCAAACTCTTTTGGTTTAAGGAAAGCACCTCCAGATTGTTATTCCTGATTTTTGAAAAAGATGATCATAAATCTATTTTGTATATGCAAGTAACTAAACCATGTGGCCTGTGAAAGTTTCTAGAGTTATCTATCATATTAAAATGCATTCTGCCCTTTCTCATATCTCTGCCCTTCCTCTCTTCTCCTTCAGTCATGCTTCACTTCTCCAATACCAAGACGGTAAGTTAAGAATGAAAGTCCCATTTTTAATCTAACCCTTTCATTAGCTAATTAGGATGTAGGCTCTCAATGCATATGTAAATGTAAAAACTATTGGTAAATGTTTTCTAAAGACTTCTTCACATGGCCCTTTTGGGCCATGCCATTTCACCAGCAGGAAGGCACACAAGGTGGCTCATGCCCATGTCATACTATAGGGATGGGACAGGGCGCGTTGGCACCCTGTCCAGCAGATGAGAGAAAGGGTGGCAATGCACATTGCCCCATCATCCCTCCCCATCATACAGGGAAAAGGGGAGGAAAGTGCGTGTAGCTCCATCAGAGTTACCTAAAACACACTTTTCTCCCTGTGGTGGTGGAGGAAGCACCTTCTGGCTCTTCCCCTCCACTTTGAGAGGAATGTGGGCAGGGCCTGCCTAGCATTGTCTTATAATGTTGTCTGCAGTCCACATCCAAGCCCGGCCAAAAGCAGTGAAACAGGGCTGTTTTAGCACCGTGTGAAGAGGTCCTAAGTTTGTAGCCTGAAACTGCTTGCCATGTTAATGTTTAAGTCAGTTTCGGTTCAGGGAAACAGTAAAATTGAGGCATACTTGTCTGATACTTTACTAAAGTGAAGGCTAGTTCCTCTTTTAGTTTTCATACTTTCCGCGAAAAGGGCTGACAGCCTGGCAACTCTAATTCCCAATATCTATTCAAATGTAAGCCCCATTTAGTCCAAGATAGATGCTATCAGATTCCAGCCTCAGAATATTTGCCTCCAGTCCCTTCTCTAAGGAGCCCTTCAGGCTGTGTGCAATTGATGTTTGAAGACTGGCTTTCAAGGAGAGCATTGTGATGTGCAGAACGTAGCAGGAAGCAATAAAACCTTCAGCAGAACATTACAAACCATTAGGAAAACCAAACTTTATTTATCTGACTGATTGAGGGTAATTTGTGTATGTGTGAGACCTTGCTTTGTCCTCTGAGATTACAAGGGAAAGGTTTCGATAGGAAAACTTATTTTATCTTGGTGAAGGTGAAAGGATGTTTTGCTGAGGGATGAAGAAGCCATGGGGGGTGGGGGTGGGGTGGAGAGAGAAGGCTGAGAACCCCGCTTTTCATAAAATATAGATTCTTGTGAATTGCTCTCAAAAACCTTGTCCCAAAGCCCAATTGTGTAAATTAACATATTTTAGGACAGAGAATGGAAAAGTTAGCTTTTTTGATTGCATATCTGAGAACCTCCTAGCCATGGCAGCCAACACGGCTAGCTAGGGTATACGATTAAAAAGGACATTGGAGCTCATTATGGAAACTGTGCACATATTCTGATATTTGTGGAATGACAGTTCCCAGAATTCCTCACCACTAGCTATACTAGCTTGATGTGTTAAAAATGGCAATTCACTAACATATGGATAACAGTTCCTGCCTGAGATCCATGTAAGGCTACCATTAAAATACCATAATTCAGAGTGTCACACAAAAATCCGACATATTTTGGAGCCTAATGTACTATGTTAATAGTGTGTCTATTTCTATGTCACCACTTTTATTTTTATATTAACCAACTAAATAATAATAATAATAATAATAATAATAATAATAATAATAATAATAATAATAATAATAACTTTATCAATGATACACCAATAAAACAATTATACCAATAAAACCTCAATTATCAATAAAACAATCAATTAAATCGATATGAAGCATACAATATTAAAACAGGAGACTAATTCATAAAACCCAGTACAGAATGTGCCGGAATGGGGGAGGTATTTCACGGTTGAAATGGACAATAAAGTGCAAGATAACATTGGCAACACCTCAAGAATGGGGCTATTATAAAATGGGCAGATAGATCAATGGGACCAGAAACATTTTGCCTATTAATTGAACTATTACATTTGGTTTGTTAATCAGTCTAAAAAACATATATCCATACCATCATTTATATATTGGGTGTATCCAATGTTACACTAATCAGAAAACTTTTTAATGGCATTGTTCTGCTCATGGCTACTTATGGACAGCTAGTGCAAATTTTTTTGCACAAGGATGGAAACTGGATTTCTGAAAGTGATAGAATCTAGACACAGTGCAGTCATTTAATTTAAAGACAGCCAGAAAAGTAAAAATCTGATTTAAAAAACAGTTTTGTCTAATCCAAATAAAAGACTTAATATAAAAGCCTAGATAACTAATGGAGGCTAAAGGTACATCTACATTGAAGGATGGATGTAATTTGATACTACTTTAATTGCAAGAGTTCAGTGTTGTAGAATCCCAGGTGGAGAAATTTTCTAAGGTTTTGAGCCTTTTCTGCCAAAGATTGCTGGAATTTCATCAAACTTTTAATTTCAGGTTTCCATAGCATTGAGCCATGAAAATTAAAGTTCATTCATTCTACAATGTAGATCACTGGTTCCCAACCTTTGGGTCTCCAGGTGTTTTGGACTTCAGCTCCCACAGTTCGTAACAGCTGGTAAACTGGCTGGGATTACTGGGAGTTGAAGTCCAAAACACCTGGAGGCCCAAAGGTTGGGAACCACTGGTGTAGATGTACCTTATGGGGGAGAAGGTCTGTACACATTCACAAATAACTGAATGTAAGATGTACCTGATTGGCCTCCCCCATCCCAAAATGTCATCCCAAATTATGTAAATAGAAAGACAAATGCTCCATGTAGTACTGCAGTGTGTTACAGACACCACAATACAATTGAATAGTATTGTGCTTTGCTCAGGCATGAAAACAGATTGCAAGAATTAGCTTGGTTTTGTCTCCATTCCAAAACAGGTCCTAGGAGTGTTCAAAGTGTTCAAAGCAAGCAACAGGAAAATTACTGTATTACAGCTATCATAGACTGGCATCAAAAGTCAGAACAGGATGGTTACAGGTCATTCCTACCTAATGAAAGTAACAATAATTTAAAATAATCAGGCAAATGGTAGCGTTAGTTTCAAGAAACCCATAGCAGAATCTGCTAATTAATTTTTGGCCTCCTTAACTACAGGGTATTTGAAGCCACATGTTATGAATCATTTTCAGTTGAGATATTAAAATCAGATTACAAGAGAAAAGCCTTGTAAATATTTGCCTTCAAATGAGTCTGAGAATAAATATATATTCAGTAATTCATCCATATTTAGCAGATATTAAAGAGACAAAGCATAGCTTTAAATTCAATTATCATTTTATACAAAGGGAGGAAATATGAAACTTGGCTTGATTAGCTTGTTTCTTCCCATGCTTTGTAATACCTTATTAAAATTTGAACTTTGAAATTGATATTATCAGTCAAATAATGTCAGAAGAAATATTTAATCTGTGGTTAGAGCCTTAGTTAACAGAAGTTTTATTTGAAGTGTGTTATGTCTAAAAGAGAGAAAATATATGAAGGAAATCCAGACTTGATTTGGAAAGTTGATTTCACTACTGTAATTCCATTTGAAACTTCAATACCTAAACAAATCCTTTGGAGCTTACCCAACTAGAATTAGAGGTTTATTTTGGCTGCTTGTAGAAAACACTGGTATTAAGGCTAGTGTTATCTCTCCAATAGCTGTTATGATGTATATTACACCCTGTATTGACCAGGGACTTGGCCATTGCCCAAGTGTACGAAAGGCAATTCTTTGTTGTGGAAAGGGTGTTTATTGTTTTCCCTTTCCTTATGTCCTAACAAAATTCTGATCCATATCCCTTCTTATGGGGGACCTAAAACACCCCTTAACCTCCTGGATCTCAGAAGCAGAGTCACTGTGCTTCCTGCATAGCACAGTATTTCTACTGTGATTTTCATTAGAGAGGAAATATTTTTTGCTTGTGTGGGATTCTCACCCCCCTCCCCCCCGTTCTTAACTAGGAGTCAATTATAAGTTGGATGTTTGTAACTTGGGGATTGCCTTATATGGGCTTTGGATGTGTTAAGGAGAAGGGAAAGGTAGGAGGAACAGAAACCTAGGAGGACACAATGTGAATAGTACTGAAATGAGATTTTCCCCCAGAGAATTAAACCGGAAGGCATTAAAAGGGATTAAAAATGAACTTCTTTATTAATTGATATACCTTTGTAATACCTTACTTATGTTTTTCTGTGTGTGCATGTATGTGTGTGAGAGAGACAGAGACTTGAAAGGGCAGTTATAGCCATATTGATCTGGGCTACTCCTGATCAGCGTCAGTGCTAGCCTCTGAGTTGCCCTGGAAGCTGCATGGTGGCTGTATGAGTGAGCAGCACCAAAACTGGTTCCGTGCAACACACACACCATCTATACCATGCCACCTTCTAACTTATCTTAGTGGTGCCTACCAGACACCATTCACTAAAATGGCTGTGAATACCTCTTGGTGCTTGGGATGATGATATCTAATGTGCTGAAGATATGGCAGGAAGGAGGAGAGGAGGAATAGCTCTCCCTTTCCCCCTTCCCGTTTCTGATCTCCTCCATGTGCTGGATATCATCATTCCAGGAGACAAGGAGTATCTGTCTCTATTCTGGTGCCCAGCGAGCACTGCTAAGATAAATCATCATCATCATCATCATCATCATCATCATCATCATCATCATCATCATCATCATCATGTAATTACTTATTAATCGCCCTCCATCCAAGATGCTCTAGGCGATTTACAAGATAAAATTGTATAGGATAAAAATACATACATACAAATATTGATAAAATTAACATAGATTAAAAGCTCTAGTAAAGAACCAGGTCTCGAGTGCTAGGGGGACTCTGGGGGACGCTGGATGGGATATAAGCAATTGTCTCTTCTGAATTGCTCAGCACAGTTGATTGCATGCCCCCAAAGTACTTGGATGCTCTTGAGAAAGCTACGGAGTATCCAGTGACTTCAGGTATTGCCGGTCAAGACCACATTACCATGGATCAGCTCTGTACATCATGTAATAACCATGGAACTGATCCATGGCCCTTGCACCACAAATGGGTAAGCAAAATGTACTCTCAGAGAGAGAGAGAGAGAGAGAGAGAGAGAGAGAGAGAGAGAGAGAGAATTTGAATTAATGCAGTCTAACATCAATTTAACTACCATGCCTCCATGCTATGGTATCTGGGTTTTGCTGTTTGGTGAGGCACCAGCACTCTTTGTGAGTTAAAGCAAAAAACATTGTATGCCATAACTCCCAGGATTCCATAGTATTGAGCCATGACAGCTCAAGTGATGTCAAATTGCATTAATTTTACAGTATAGATGCACCCAGAGAGAAAGGTGATTTGTAGCTGTAAAGCACCAAAGGACATCATTTATTGTCCCACGTATTGTCCCAGACAAGTACAGTAGATTTCTCAATGAGCTGTATAATTCTCCCTCGGTATCTGCTGAGGTTTGATTTCAGGACCCCCATGAATTCAAAAACTTGTGGATGTTCAAATTCCATCACATTCAGTGGCATACTATATAGTATCCCTTATATCAAATGACAAAATCAACATTTGCTTTTCGGGTTTTTTTTGGGGGGGGGGGTATAATTTCAATACATGGATGGTAGAATCTGTGGATACAGAAGCTATAGTTATGGAGGGTCGATTGTACCATTCTGCTAACAGCCTGGTAGAAGATATCAAACAATTCACTCTGTGGCCTCCTCCAAATGTTATAGACAGTGACGAAATGATATCAACCCCCACAGGCTGGTTGAGGAAGAACTATGCCAGAAAGCAACCCCTGTTGTTTGATGACAAGGAAGAATATAGCGGTTGAGTCACATTAGGCAATCACACTTTGCAACATGTTCCACATGGGCTAAATTTAGGTGATTGTCAGTGGGAGATCTGTGATTGATATTTCCTACATTTTTCTTTTTTTTTCAACTTCAGGAAATCACATGGAGCTCTGAGGTTTATCAGAGTGCCAGCACTCTCTGTGTGAGAGATATTTAACACCTTTTTCCTCATACCCCATTTTAAACACTGAAGCTAATTGAAAACAAATACATTTCTTTTTCCCAGTTGAGAGAGTGTTCATAGCACCCTTTAAAGTAAGTTGACTTTGGGGATGACATGCGAATGATGACGTCTCCCAGGTCAACTGCAAGACTTAAAGAGCTGCCATGTACCGGTATTATTGTGAACATCCACTACCAGCAAATTCACCTATGCCTCACTTGCCAAGGGAGCAAGAACAGTGGTCAGGCTAGAACAAGATCCAAAATCCATAAAAGAACTTAAAGCTTTAAGGGCAAACATAAATGGCAGAATATATAATTCATGTTTTTGAAACATCGCTGGCTTCTTCATCAGACAAATTTGTTAAAAAATCATACAGGAGAAGAAAAGTGATGATGTTAGAATTACAGGCCTACATTTAAGATCTTATCATATGGGGCTGATCTAGCCCTGGTCACTCACAGAACCAACCAGCTCCAGTCACATGATGTCATGCCGGCTCCATGGGTGAAGGAGGATGGAACCAGCGTGCCACCGCTGTGGCAACATGAGAGGCTTCCCGTGTTGCCATTCTTTCAATGGGGGAAGCTGCACTCTTCATGTGAGCACCACGCTTCCCCTGTGTGGAGAGCTGCCAGAGGAGCCTGGAGAAGTGGGACATGTGGCAGTGGTTTCCTGACATTCAGGGGTGAACCAGAGCACCGCTGATAGCCTCCGCTGAGGGTATGATGAGGTAGACAGTCTCAGATGTTTTGTCGAAGGCTTTCATGGCCGGGATCACAGGGTTGTTGTATGTCTTTCGTGCTGTGTGGCCATGTTCCAGAAATATTCTCTCCTGACGTTTCGCCCACATCTATGGCAGGCATTCTCAGAGGCTGTGAGGCATGGTTATTTCTGTTGTCATTTAAGATGGTTTAAGGGAACATTGATGCAGGTAATTCCTTATCTTGGCCATGTGGGAGGCCAGAAACAATGGGCAGTAAAAGTCAGATAATAATATTCCATTAGTAGCAGAAAAGTAACTTGAGATTCAGGCTGTCTTTGTCCTATGCAAAGTTAACTGCCCCTTTCTGAGTCAGAGAATGTCACTGAATTTCTCAAGAACCCTTTGTATTGTTACAACTGGAAAAACCTTTAGGTGCTGTATAGGTAATAGCTGCTAATTGTAGTCCCGGATAACTGTGTCCTCTGTCTCACAGTTCTGTTTCATCCCTTCTGTAAACTTCTGCAATGATGAATGACAATGGACCACTTGCATGATGTCCTCCATTGTGGAATTGTAAAAATTCTCTCATCACTTCCACTTCATCACTCATTACTAAAAAAGTTACTTTTTTAGACTGCAGCACCCAGAATCACTTAAAGTGCATAGGTTGGATGACCCAAATGTATTAATCTCCCTACTTCCAAGGGAAAAAAGCAACCTTTGATTTTCCCTCTCTGTGGTATAACTTATTTCCCCTTCTATCCCTTCTCTGTGAACAAATAGGGAGCAGATAATTGCAGCTCTTTGAGAAATCAAGGTTAGAAAAGCTAAGGCTGTTGATGCTGGCTGGTTAAAACTGTTGTGACAAATATAGCTCCAGGGAACTCTCTAAATGCACTGGATGAATTACAGGAGTGATCCGAGGAAGTCTGATACAGTCCCTGTCAGTTTACAGCGCCTTGACTGCCCCCAGTCATCAGGTATTAACAAGTTCTGCTACTGAGTCTACAGTACACTGAATATACTCTAAGGCCTGTTAGAGACATAATCCTTTTTAAATGCTTTATGTCAGGCATCCCTGCTGCACTCTAACCACTCTTTAATAATAAGACAAAAGTGATATTTTAAGGTAACAGTTAATAAATAACGTGACTTATCCAATCGCACCTTTCACTAAAATATTATTATCTTTTGACAGATTCATTACAGTGGAGGCATCGGGAGCTGATGAAACACTCTCTAATTCTACCACTAGTACATTTGCCACAGTTGTCTTTCTTTTAATTTAATTCTCCTATTCTGAAAGCATACTGTCCATTGCAATTATCAAGTAAGCATTTAATCTAGCATAACTAAAGCATTTTAATCTTTTCTTATGGAAAAACGATTAAACGGTCATAACGTTGCTATGATGTGTATTCATTTGCTCTTGACTTTTAGAAGTTTCTTGGAGTTAAATCTCAAGTGAAACTAAACTTCTTTCAAAAGGCTGTCTGCTTGGGTGTTGGTTAAGATTTCTGGTTTAGGAGACTACCATGTATGCACAATATATATACACACAATGTATATACGTAGACCCATACACAAGTCTGTTTTGAGTCTTATTATCTTCAAGAGTGGTTTTTTTTCTCTGTCCTACCACTTACGTGGACCTGTCTACTGGAAAAATGAGGACATGAGAGAGAGCTCTTTGGTGGCAGCTCTTATGCTATGGTCTCACTTCAAGGAAGACTTACCACCACTAAGCTCCCATAGCTTAAACAACCAAATGCGTTTTTATTTAAACAGACCTTCAGCCTTTAACTAACTGGGGCAGAAAGAGGTTCAATGGGTGTGCTATATTTTTTGTGTTTTTCATTGTTTTAAAACAGTGGTTTTAATGGGTTGGTTGTTTTACTTTCTTCCAACATCTGCATGATAACATAACATTTTATCTAACAAGAAAGGTGGATCAAATTAAAATGTCTATGTGTGGATATTTGAAAAATTGAGACAGAGGGAGAGAATGAGAGAAAGAGGTTATCACATATTCTATGGTGTTCTTTTTATAGGCTTGAGGAAAGAACCTATTGTGGCAATCCCACGGGGACAATATAATCTCTATATGTTTGGTAGGTGATAAAAGCTCAGACCCTTGACTTGACAATTTTTTGTAAAGTCTTTCTTGAACATCAGAAAGTTTATTATTCTATAGGGAAATAAACAGTAATTACTATTCTTTCAATTCTTAATGATGAGTACTTCCAGTTTGGTATGTTTACAATACTCTTTGTGAGCTTTACTGCTTAGGAGACCTGTGGTGTCAAGGTTGCTCCTATAACTGGGAAAAGCGAGGGAGTCCTTTGGAGCAACTATTGGTGGGCAGGTGGGCAGCAATTATAGCCCTCAAACTATTTCACCTGACCTGACTCATTTTGGGAAATTATCTCTTTATCAAAGGACAAAGGCACAGTCCCAAAGGTGCATGTTGGGGTGGTCCAATCAAATATTGGGGAAATAAAGAATTGATGGGTGACTATATAAAATTTTAAATTTCTTCACTGTCTGCTAATTTAAGGTGGAAAAAAGGATAAGGGAGAAAATATTACACTGAAAAAATGAGCTTTCTTCACACTTACTGTCATTTCTCTTTTCTTTCTGCCTCATATGGTTCCTGAGATATAAAACATTCTTGCCTTGCTTAAGGGAAAGATTTAACACAACCTTTACAAATTGTGTTGTGTGCAAGTATAATTAGCAATTGAATGCCAGCAGATAACTGTTCAGAAATCAATCTTCAGGGATGGGGAAAAAGAAAATAACAGTACGTAGTGTAGAAAAGGAGAGAAGGAAGAAATAATTTACCACGCAAATTATTTATCGCCAGTGGTTTGCTTGATCCATTCTCAGTATTAACTGTTCTTCAGCTGTGTTTTTTGGTTCATAAATACCAAAGTGTAAATTCTTTCTAGTAAAACATGGATTTCTGCTTAACTTTTAAACAAGGTATGTGTGGCATTGAGACCCTTGGTATGACTCAGGGTGCTCTTTTAGTGCACTCCTGAGCAATAACAAGGCACCCTGTTATTTCATGTGGCTGCTGCTGGTATCACCCCTTTGCATTATTGTGACCATTCAGAAGGGCAAGTCAATCTTATGCAATACAATGGCAAGGCAATTGAAGACGGTGACACTGGGACTCACAGGCTGTGCTTGGTGGTATTCTCTTGGTGCATTATTGAGCTTTACCGGTGATCCTCTTTCTCTGGGATTCTGGTATCCTGGTATCAATTCAATATATTCCTGTGTCAAGTTAAAGAGGCAAATGATTCCTATGACAATTCCAAGGAGAAACCAGTACTTGACACTGGTATCTTGGATCAGGGTCCTATTCTTTCCTGTTGGTATTGATTCAATCTATGACCATTACTATTTTGAAGGTGAGGTCAACTCTAAGGAGCAGTTAGGAAAGGTGAGATATCTGTAAGTCAATATATCATTCCTCCAGATTTGATGACATTCCATGCAGTCATGTCAGCCACAGGACCTTGGAGGTGTATATGGGCAACGCTGGCTCTTCGACATAGAAATGTAGATGAGCACCAACCTCCAGAGTCGGACGCCACTACACTTAATGCCAGGGGAAAACTTTTACCTTTACTACATTTGATGAGGTCTAGGGCACAGGATTCCTGTGAAAGTGGAAAATTGCTTTTTTATTTTTTAACCTGGGAGAATTGTAGGAATCCAGGAATCTGTAGGGTCTCCAGAGCAGCTTGATGGTCAGTTTT
Source organism: Anolis carolinensis (assembly GCF_035594765.1). Classification (NCBI taxonomy): domain Eukaryota; kingdom Metazoa; phylum Chordata; class Lepidosauria; order Squamata; family Anolidae; genus Anolis; species Anolis carolinensis. The sequence goes on from NC_085843.1 coordinate 114,685,691, forward strand.
AATACAGTCAGGAGGCACTATAAATGCCTTGATTAATATGTTCTCTTTAAGAATTTGTAGGTCTTCTGTGTGACTCACTGGAGGATTTAGAGAATCCCAGAGAGAACATATTAATCAAAACCATGAATAACCAAGGTCTGCAAAAGTGAAATCCCCAAATGTAAAGAAATATCTCATCTTCAAGTCCATTTAGAAATGCTAACTAAAAACTAGCTCTTAAGCTTCCAGTCACCTTTGATTTAACAAATTCCAATGCATTTGTCGATTTGGAGATGCTGCAGGAACACAGGACCCAAAGTCTGTGTTGTTAATAGGGATTGTTTCCAAAAAAAACCCAATTTTTTTTGTTTTCTAGGGATACTTCTTGCAAGAGTATTACATCATTTAATCTATTTGCTTCTTTGATACATCTCACAATACATTTCCCACCCTCCCCCCTGCTGTTTCTCATTTTGCAAAGAAAAAGGAATATCATTGTGTTGGTATAGCATTGCCCTTTGCTAACCTTGAAAGTTACTTGTTGCCAGCAACTTTGTAACTTGTAATGCATTACTTTGAACCTGGTTTACACAAAGTTTAATGCATTGTGTATTTCTCCATTAAGTATTTGTTATGTTATCCGAACAACTAGAAACACAAACCTAGCATAACAAGACATTCTCCTGTTTACAGTGTCTGTAGTGTGTGTGATCTTTAGATTAGTTTTCAAGGACAAATGGGAAGTGATGAACAAGTAGCAAGATAAAGAAAAGGAGCTAATTTTATATACAGTACTTCACTGAGAGTCTGCTTGCTGTGTTTCTCTATCAGAAAAAAGTACAATGTAGACAAGACCTGACATATAGAATACGTGTTTAAACAGAGCCCAATTAGCCACTGATGGCCCTGGCCGAGGATGTTGGATTTGCAGATGCTATCAGGACTATCTGCTCAATCATTCATTGAACAGCAGAAACAAACAATGGTGATTTTCCTCACTTCTAGAAAGCTAAAAGCACTGATGATTTGGAAAAGAGTTGGATTAACATTTCACTTAATGTTTGGGGAAGTTTCTTTCAATGAATGGTATGCGTGTAAGTGGTCAAGGAGAGCTCTATTCCACATTGTCTTTCTCTTTTGAGAAGGAATTTTGACTTATCATGGTCCTCTGTGGATGGAAAAGGGAAACAGTTTTTGACAAATATTCCCTTCAACTCTATCCTTTGTGCTTGAAAATCTGCTCCAAAGAACTGAGAGATCCTCCTAAATAGTCAAACAATTAAAGTTTCCAAAAATGGAAATAAATTGAAAAGAAGTACACTGAAGCTATTCTTCCTAAGCTCACAATTTTCTGAACCAATAGGAGCAAGTGATGGACAGAAAGGAGAAAAACAGAACTTCTTGTAATTGTCTGCTATTTATCCACTATGTTTTTGCAAACTTTGCAAGCATTCACCCCTAAGATAAACTGTAGATCAGGGCCAAGCTTCCCTGCTATATTTGTTGTGATTTGACCCTGAAAGGGCTCAGACAAGGTAATTACCTTGAAGATGAACTCTGCTTTCCATCCAGTTTTTGCAAATAATTCTGTATCCTTCACACACTAAGCAGTAGATCCAGTTGAACTCAATAGGACTTACTTTCAAATAAACACACATAGAATAAAGCTATAAATTTAATTAGACTTGGAAACAACCCTGAATCATAGTCAGCACAGTAGGGGATTCTGTGAATGGTACGGTTCAGATTTGAAGGAGATGGATGGAATTACTGTTAAAACAGAGGAGCAGGATTAGCAAGATTACTCAAAATCCCCAAACAGGTGAGTGTGCTATTTGGGCTGTGCTTCAATGTCTCAGCTGGCATTGGAAATTAATACATCTAATTAGTTGAAACAGGAAAAACATTTTAGTTGAATCAAGCACATTGAAAAAAGATAATATATGTGCTAGAGTGAATGCCAAAGTAGCATTAAGCTTTTTTAAAAAAATCACATCCTTCTATTCTTTCACTTGAAGGCAAATGTATAGTGAATTCCTCAAAAAATTATAATTTGTTCCAAAATTATTTTTGCAGCTATAAAACCCAATATTTTGGGTATAGGATCTGAGATCCCTGGACCTCATATGGACTGCATCCCATCTCCAGAATTTTGGTGAAATGAAAAGTTCTGGTCAATTCTGGTGTATTTTTTTCACACTGTTTGGTGCTTTTGGTGGTGTCCAAAAACACTGAAATTGTGCAAATTGCATATCTTGCAAAAAACAAAAACAAAAACAAAACTTGAAAACTTTCTTTAATTCAATTGCGTTTGAGGTGTGAGAGGGTCCAAAGCCCTGCTGAGGTCTGGAGCAAAGATGCCCATTCTGTCCACAGCATTGTCACCCCTGCAGCAGATACAGCATTGTAGTGTAGTGGCAAGACTACTGGATTAGTACTTGAAAGATCCAGCTGAACCATAGAAACTTGCTGTGTGAATTCAGGTCAGCAAATTTTTCTCACCTTGTCCTAAGTTACAGTGTAGCAGTAAAGAGGTAGTGTGGAGCGGGAAAGCCAAGTCTGCCACCTTGAATTCATTGGGAAAAAGATAGGCTTTAAAAGCCAGATTGCATTCACTCAGCCCAGTCTAGAAGAAATGTAGGCTGTGGAGTGAACTCCCAACAGCAGTGGTTATTGATGTGGTTGACCAGCATTTTTTTTAAAAAAAACCCTTAAGTTATCAGGGACCAACCCACCATATTTTTGCCCATTGGATACAATTATTTTTCTTAAAAACATGCCAATCAAGAGCTAAGTGACCAGGACTGGTCATCTAGGGACTCTCATTTTGATAGGACTACAGTAACTCTTACATTGAGTTTAATAGAGCTTATCTTTTGAAGTAAAATAAGTCTGAGGACCTCATCACATGGATGAGGTTCAGCACTGAGATTCACCAGCCTCTGTGGTGAATCTGGGTAGCATCAGGGCAATCCTGGTGCCCCGGTTGCCAGCTGACACTTCCCCATCTCTTGTGGGAAAGGGTTGCCACACAGCTTGAGTCTGCCGAAGTACCATTGTTCCTTACAGAATACAGGGAGGTTTCCGTGTTGGTGGTGGCAATATCTCACTACGCTGCCACCCCAGTTCACCCACAGATCCCCACCGGTAGTCACTTATGTCATCTGATGGGCAGTGTGGGGCTCCATTGGTGAACTGGGGCAGAAGCATCCTAGGATGCTTTTTTGCCCTGTGTGATAAGGCTGCATGACTACCCTCTATCAACACATCCCTGACAGTATATATTATTGAACTCATGTCCAAATTGCTATTGTTGTGTGCTTTCAAGTCCTATCTAACATGACAACCCTACAAAGACCCTATCATAGGGTTTCCTTTGTGTCCCTCTAAGGAAGAGAGAGTGTGACTTGCCCAAGGTCACTCAGTGGGTTATCATGATGGAATGGAGTCTCAACACCTGATCTTCAGAGTCCAGCACTCAAATTACTATACCATACTGGCTGTCCAAATAGAAGCTGTAAGTTTGTATTTTATGTTTGTGTTTTCCAGTTGCTATGCTAGAGACTTTGATAAAAGGCTTTCTGTTTATATTATGGTTAAGAAAGCTCACTTTTTTTTTACTGCTGTTAGACAGTCCCCTCTCCTCCCTTTGTGCTGACAAATTAAATAGATCTTATCTTGAATAGAATCTGTGATGGAATGTTATCGTGAATTAATTACATTTACGGTACAGGAGACCCATTGGACAGACATGCGAGTGTCAGTTGCTCAGATAGCCTGAAGTGCTACATTAGCTTCTATTTTGATTGTTACATTGTGAAGTAAAACAAAAATAAAAATATATATCAAAAATATATTAAAAAATACATCAAGTAAGAATTCTTATCTGTCTAATTGCTATACATAGGGGTGGTGGTCAATGAGATGAATTTTAATTTTACTCACCTTTTTCCATTTGCAGTTTTAGGAGTAATGAGTTCTTCTTGTTAGACAAACATACAGAAACTACAGCCACAGAAAGTCAAACTGGGATCTAAAACTTTTGTTAAAAGATTTGGCACTCTGGGATAACCAGAATATTAACAGAAAACAACACAAAACAAAATTCCTTTAAACCCTGTCCAAAAATTATAATAATCTGTCTTGTTCATTTCTTGTTTTTATATCCAATAGGTTGCTATCACTTCATCTTTGCCTGTAGCTTTTGTTCTAGAATATGGATTAAAAAGATTGAGGTACAAATGTGACAGTCACAGATATCTGGAATTTGTTAACCTGTTTTAGGGGATGAATGAACAATGCTAACAGTGCCTTTTCATAGTGATACTGTTGGCAGGTAAACACAGAGAAATATTTGATTCTTCTACTGTTAAAGAAAAGATGTTTGTATTTTTAAAGACATTTTCCATTTTGTGTGGATTTTTTTAAATTGTGTTTTGTGTCAGATTTTTTCAGATGCATTAAAAATCCCCTGTAGTCCTTGAATTACTAAGTTTATGTAGTCCATTCCATGACAATGTTTGAAAGAATGAGTTGAACACTATAGCCTGGCTGGAGTGATCAAAGTGAGGGTTTTATTCAGATCGGGTGGGGATATATATGTGTGTGTGTGCATGTTTCTGTTTGTGCATTTCTCAAAATCCTTTCAATGCAAGGGCATTTGTTTTTCAAATGTTGAAAAAACTGGACTGAGTTGGAGTGTTGAAAGGAAAGTGGCAGTAGTGAAGGTGTCATGGGATTGAGTGAAAAGGATTTTGCTCATAGATTTCAAATTCCTTTTGAGGGCTTGCATATGGCATTTGAATCAGGCAATCAGGCACTTGGAGATCGTGGCTGAAAAGATAAAGCTGGAGTGCAAGGCCAGCCATGTAGTAGGGCCATTTGCTGAGCCACCTATGAGTAACTTGGGAACATCTCCTTTGGGAATGGTCCTTAAAAAATCCCCAGGGGAAGGTAAGCATATCCATCACATTTTGTACTCGAAGGGAGCATCAGTGAATGATGCCAACCCCCCCCCCCCCACCCAGAGTCAGCCAGTTTATTTGGTGTGTGCATGTGGATTGGGGGCACTCATGGCAAAATGTGACATCCAGTCAAAATTTCAGTTTCTCCCAGTGCATCTGACAATTTCTGCCTGCTTTGCTTTAAGTTTTAGGATAAATGATATTACAATAAGGCCATGCCTTTGGGCTGCTCAATCAGTTGTGCTGCTTTTGAGACTTTCATCCCCCTATTTGAGTGGGAAATTAAGTCTAGGGCTGACTCACCCTGTCCATTACCTTGATGATTTCTTGGTGATGGGCAGTACTGGGAAAAAGTGCTGTTCAAGCTCTGACTATGGAATTAATATGCCACACTACCACAGGAGTCTGGGGGGGGGGGGGGGGAGAGCAATGTGCTAGTATTTTTAGGCATCTGGTTAGACTCATGGGGTCAGGAGGCCTGTCTTGCCTGGTTATACGCAGGTGGGGGGGGGTCGCTGTCTTGCCTGCCAAGGGAAAAGTTGGAAGCACTAAGGGCTTGACTCAGGACTTTGTTATATTGTGAAGAAGAAGGTGCAGGCATTGTTAGGATACCTTACTTGCTTGCAAGATGGTGTCTCCTGGTAGGGGGGGGCTCACAGCTAGAGTCAAAGCTCCATGCCAATGGTTCTCAACTTGTGGGTCCCCAGATGTTTTGGCCTTCAACTCTCAGAAATCCTAACTGCTGGTAAACTGGCTGGGATTTCTGGGAGTTGTAGGCCAAAACAGCTAGGAATCCACAGGTTGGGAAACACTGCTCCATTCTATCATATGAGTGTGTGTGTATAGGAGGACTTGGGGTGTGGCTGAAGTCCCTCAAAGATCACAACCGAGTTTCTCAGTAGCAGGAGATCTGATAACTAGATGCTGATTTGGAGGTCCACTTGGAAGCAACTAAGAGCATTGGGTTCAAGATGTATTTTCACCTAAGAGTTGCTTGGAAAGTGATATAGTTTTTGACCTTGTTGTCCTATATTAGGGGCTGTTTTCATTTGGGTGAATAGTTTCAGGGGCAAGAGGATGTATTTCTGGTTTAGTGACCAATGAGCTATCAGCGTTATCAATAGGCACTCTTTTTGGTCAGGGAAGGTGATGAAGTTAGTGAAGAGGTTGCTATGCTTGTCTGCTAATATAATGTCCTTTGCCTGTTATGTTCCAGGATTAGACAATGGAATTGCATTCTGGATTGTGGATCCATTACTGGGAGATGTGAGGGAAATGCAGCTAGAATGAGGGGGCAGAAGGTATATGTGGTGCACTAGGAAGCTTCATTAACATTTTGGGGAAAATTATTGGGACATGGAATGTTCTTTGAGTGGTGACATTCCTGGCATGCCATAGACATCGATAACTATCTTGTCCTTTGATTGCAGCTGTAATAAGTTGATGAAGGGTAAGCTCTGGAAAGGCCTTGCTCGCCTTTTGTGGCAATTGGCATGAATTCTAAATCCAAGGCATCAATTCCTTGTTTCTTGAGCATTGGTGGGAATGAAGGTCCCCTTATGGGTCTTAGGGTGTGTGGGGCAGTAATACTCATGCCCAGCAGAGGTGGACAACTTTTCCTGCACCCCCTTTTGACTGGGGACTATGACAGGCTGTTCACTCAGGTGAGGCATAAGGACAACCCTATTCTCAATTGTAACCAATTAAAGGTGTAGCTGCTGTGTTATTGAATCAGAGCAGGACTCACCTGCTCTGGACACATGCATGCTGGTGTTATAAACATGGTTGTTTTGTCATGTCAAGCTGTACAAACTTTATCTTCTTTGAGACTGGCAAGATAGCATCACACAGTAAGTATGATGCTGTCACGCATAATATAAGGAAAGAAATTTCATTGAACCCAACAATTTCTTGAAAGTAGGATTTTGACACCTCGTGAGATATGTTGTGAGAAAAAAGCACACTTCTCCTATAGCATTCACACATTTGTTAAATTTACAGAGGGTTTCAGCAGGAGGAGAGGAAGAATGCAAACAAAACAATGTACACATTTTAAAATATAAGCAGCTAAAATGTACAAAAATGGAAAAATACATAGAAACATCTTTCAGTTAATGGGTCCCCTACGTTAACCCTACTAAAATCTTCCACAAAGAAATGTGCAAAAAATATTTCAATGGTATAGTGCAGAAAAACACACTAAGTCTTGCAATCTAACATAAAACAAGGATGGCAGGAAAAGGTGGGTAGAATGGAAAGAAACTCGACACAAACAAGACTGAGAGATCTGCATGCCCTCCTCACACCCTGTCCTCTGCGGTCTTCTCTGTTTAGGTGCCATAACCCTTTTGCCTAACCCTCTCCCTGTCATTAAAAAGTCTGGCATTAAGCACATGTCATTTTCCTTTTGTGCTTATTGATCAGACGCTGTCATCTTTTTCACTGCCCTTATCTGCAATTGAACCCTTCTGTACCCAGAGACTTTCCCCTCCCTCCCACTGAGCCTTCTCTCTCTCCTCCTTAACCTGGCCTGTCAGCATAATGAAGGCTTGATTTCAATGCGACTCCCTCATTTCTCTGTTCACTGCTCTGCAGGTTAATGCAGATTCCAAACTTCAACAAGCAGCTGTTAAACATGTCATTAACACTGCTCTGGCTGCAAATGAAACTCAGCTATTGGGATTATTCTGGGAGCTATAGTTTTGTGATGAGCTTTGTCAATCACAGCTGACCTGCTGTGTACAGAATGAAACTCAGATTATCTTCTTTCTTCCTCAGACTCTTGTCATTTTTTCCCTCTCTCCCCCACAAAGAATTACTATTCTACTCCCAGAAAGATTGATTACTTGCACAAATAAGAGAGTCTGAGACATTAATACAAAATTCCACAGGCTTTTCTTTATCTCAAACCTGAAACTCCCTCTACATTTCCCTCCTGGTAATTATATTAGAATTGTGTACACTAGGAATTGCCATCTGATTATTATGAAACTAGTTTTGTCATGACAAAAATGAGCTTAAGTCTTGTTTTTTTGGAAAATGATCAGTACAGTGCCCTGGATGAGAGAGAAGGAGATTAAATCCAACTTGCTTTCATCCATGAATGCTTTCATCTCTTTTTCAAACACAGGAAATGATTACCACTGCTATAAGCTGCAGTTCATATGAGTGAAAAAAAAAAGATATGAAAATATTGAAAATTCTGTAACCAGCAGTAGAACATAATATAGGTCCTGGGTACCCACTGAGAGACATGTGCTTTATTTTTCTATACTGCCAGTGTCAAGGGTTTCTCATTTGAAGAATTGTCTCACAATGAGGTCCCATTTTGTATTGGGAAATATGTTAACTAGCTTGTGATTTTCCTGGGTGAGCATTTTTATTGCCCGGAATACAAATCTGGAACAAGCTCTCAAATGTGCCTTTTTTTTGTTAGACCCTACATCCAGCCATATATCCTGCCTAGTCCTGACAATATTCCAATGTACCATGCCTAGAGATTCCAGGGGGAAGAGGCAAAAAAAGAAAAAGAAAAAAGAGCAGTGGTGTTACTGGGGTGCCCTGTGTAGGAATCCATGGTATCATCCCCATGGACCTCCTCCCATACCAGACCATTCTACAATATTGCAACTAAAATATTGGAAAATCTGACAGAATCAGTGACTTTAAAATCCACCAGCAGTTAAAAAAATAGCATGTACTTGTAGTGCATGCAGATGAAATCATGTAATTTGAAGCGTCACTGTAATTTTTTTAAAAAATGATAGCTCTGACCACAGCACGTGCCCACTGAAAATGTTAAAATCAAAAAAGCAAAGGGGTTTACTTGTAAGCTGGAGCTGGATTTCTGTAAAATGTTTTTGTGGTAATATTTAACTACAGGGATATGTTTTATAAAAAATTAACACCTGTCTATTGAAACATTGCAAAAGGCAGTCCTTTTGGTGTCACCCCTTTGTTGGTGTCCCCCAGTGTGGTTTGCATCATGAGCATTCCTCTAGTGACACTATTGGGAAGAGGGTAAGGGTTTTATCGGGGATTCTTTTGGCATGTTCAGAATGTCCAGAGATGGATGGCAAGAAGATTATGTGCTTGCTGTTAAGAGAATTAATATTTGGGAAATTGCTTTTATTTATGTACATGGATAAAGTGATCTTTATTGCCACTTGCAAGCATCAATATACTGTAAAAAGGTAAAGGTTTTCCCCTGACATTAAGTCTAGTTGTGTCCTACTCTGGGGGTTAGTGCTCATCTCCATTTCTAAGCCGAAGAGAATTGTCCATAGACACCTCCAAAGTCATGTGACTGGCATGACTGCATGAAGCACCATTACCTTCCCGCCAGAGCAGTACCTATTGATCTACTCACATTTGCATGTTTTCGAACTGCTAGGTTGGCAGAAGCTGGGGCTAACAGTGGGAGCTCACCCTGGATTCAAACCACCGATCTTTTGTTCAGCAAGTTCAGCAGCTCAGCAGTTTAACACACTGATCTACCGAGGGCTCCTTCAACATACTTTATTCCACTTTTTAAAAAGTATTACAATATTATTGGAGTTGGAGTACGGTGTCTAGAGTTGCAAGACTGAATACAGAACAGGACTCCTATAGCTGACATGATAAGTGGATACGGAATCAGGAAAACATACCATAAAGTCACTTGAAGCAGATCTACAGCATGTCTCTGCTTGCCCCCTTCCCAAGGCTGCATTTTAACTGATACAGCCAACCAAACACAGAAAACCATCTAGTACAGGTCTGCACAACCTGCGGCCCTACAGGTGTTTTGGACTTCAGTTCCCAGAATTCTTGACCATTGGAACAACTGGCTAGAGCTTCTGGAATTTGGAGGCCCAAATACCTGGAGGCCTGCAAATTGTGCAGGCCTGATCTATAGAATGAGATGGGGAGGGGGAGACGTGTAGGTGGGAAGCATCCATATCCATTCCTTTACCCGAATGCATTATACTTCTGGTCCTATACTGTGTGAATTTAGTTATAGATATGAAGTTGGATGCTCCTCTGCTATTATTACATGCCGTACTACTTTCTTACAGATTGGGAATAGTCATGGTTTTTTTTTTTTTTGGTAGATCGGATAAGCCAAAAATAGCTTTTGTTAGGTGAGGGATGAAATATGATGTTGTTCCACCTGCTAAATTTTTTAAACATGCGTTCCTGGATCAACTTTAAGACAGTTTGACAATTGGGTCCCAGTTGGTTGTTTTGATGAAAAGCAGTTGTAAATGTTGAGCTCTTACCTTGGCATATATACAATAATCAGACAAAATATGCACAATGTCCTCTATGGCTGCCTGGTGCATCACAGATGCATGTTCTTTCGCAGTAAGGTATTTTTTGAAATTGCCCTGTTCTGCTTACCATAGAATTAAGTTGCTTGAATCTAGTTTTGGTAAAAGCTATTATCTCTCCTTGTGTAAGGTTCATCCTAAGGTACTTTTGTGTGTCAAATGTTTTGTTTTTGGCTAACCAGTTTGAAGCCAGCCAGGAAAGCTATACCTGTTTGAGCTGTGACACCCAGAACTCCTTGTTTGAATGTTTCCTGGGCTGAATGGCCCAGGGAAAGTAGATGGGAGGCTGAAAAGCCTAGCTTGTAAGTTAGTGAGTGTTACAGGGGCCCTGTCTCATATATAGCCACCCTGGCGATCTCCTTCTAGTATTATTTAGCCTCAGAGAAATGATATTCATGCCCTTATTATAACTGCATATTCTCCCCATCATATACATTTTCCAGTGAGGATTAGGTCAGAGACATTCCACCGTGGTCTGTTTGCACCAGGCATGAGAAATGTGTCCATTTTAATTTCTCCTGCATCCATTAAAAATGAATGCATGAGCACCATGTGAACAATGGATTGGTCTGAATCAGAATCAGTCTTGCTGACTACATGGCTCATGTTTGGTTAATTAGAATTTTCCCATCTAGAAACAAGTCAGTGACACTCTTCCTCTTTCAATAGAATATTGTTTTTGTAAAAAAAAAAAAAAAGAGGACTATCCTTTATGACGGTGAAGATGAGATTTCAGTGAGCTCATTCTCTCCCTCCCACCTGTAAATCTCTTTGGTTAGCTATTCTTGGGGGCTCTCAGGAAGATAGGCTAATTTAGTACGGATGAATCTCATAAAGGTTTGATGCCTTGAGGTTCACTTCAGTTCTTTGCTTCATTGGGACTTCTGTCTGTCTGATGACAGTGCCATTCAGAAATCTCATCCCAAAATATCATTTCTTTCCAGGTTCAGGAATCCTATATTCTGAATAGCACCCGACTAAAGAAGAAGAAAAAAGCAAATAGGCAGGAATACACAAGATGATATACTACTCGCTAGCACAAAACTTCCCAACTATTAAACATTTACTGTTTCATATTTTGACTCATTCAAGCTTTGTGAGCCCCAAATTGCACTTTTACATATTCAATTTTTTTCTCCATTGACTTTAATTAAGCTTGCCCCAGGCTGGCAATTGTGATGGTGAATGTTTTTTTAAAGGAGCAGGCTTTCTACCTAGTCAGGCTTTCCCCTGCCTTTTCTTGAGCTCATCCAGCTGTTATTTAAACCCAATTGCTTATTATGTCATCAAGTTAAAACCTCTAAAATATAAAACTCCAATGTATTTAACTGCCACACCATAAATATTTTCCACTTGGTGACTGTGAAAATTATCATATTATCCTCCCAATTCAGATATGTCTGAATATGCTAATCTCAGTGATAAGTGACTGTAGAATAGCTAGCTACCATAGCTCTATATAGGCACTAGCATTTAATATTATGATAGTATTCTCCAGGATTTCTGTTCTGTATTACCCAGATTTCCACCCCTTCAGTATCACTTAACTGCTTCCATAGTGTGATCAGAATTATAATTCTAAGGACCAGTTCATGCATGAGGTAATTGTGTAGGTTAAACATGATGTTCACCTTATGGCATGATATTTAGACTGTGTAGTACTGCATTCAAGCTACGGTATATACTCATTAATGTGATCAGTAAACTATATAAAATGTGTAAATGCATGTTACCAAACCTAAAGAGTTTATTAGCATTTAAAATAAGGAGCATTCTTAGAGAAATGGGCTTTTTGAATAGAACTGTTAGAGAACTAAAGGAAAAGGGTGCTAAACCCCAACTTAATAGATGACATTTTTATTTTTGAGAATAAAGTTGAAAAAGGAAAATTGATGTGTTTCAATTGTTTTCCAGGTAAATCACCAATCCTTTTCCTTCTCCCTTTGCAGAGAAAAGCAGCCAAAGTAAAACAGACCCAGTAGGGTGGAATTGGATATAGATATGTCTCTTTTCCCACAACTTCTGAAAAATAACACTGCTTTTCTATGTTTAAAACAAAAAGAACTGGGAGTTAAAGAAAACCAATTTATTAAAAAAGAATAATTTGCTCCTCAGTTTTTTAAATACAAAATTCAAAAAAGCCAAACCATGCTAGTATACTATTCTTTTTCATAGTGGACAAATGAGCCAGGCCTTAGCTGTCACAGCTAGGCAATATCTGTCACAGGCATTGATGCCAACAGGGTTCAGTTCACACACTAGCTGCTAAAGCACGGGCCAGGCCAGAGGTAGCCAGACACACCCAGCCTAATCTGTATGGCATCATATTGGCATCTAGACAGTCTAGCTAGGATGAGACTACATTGGCCCCATTGGACAACAACTTCACCCTCCACGTTGCCATGGCTGCTCCCATGCAACCACAGCACTCCATTTGAGCTTCTGGCCATCACGATGCCTCTATTGATGTTGGAACTGGGTGCCAACTAGCAAGAAGGAGGGGAGATTGTGGCACAGGACAAAGAGTCCTCGCCCTGTGCTATGTGATGGTGTGATGTCTGGAGTGTGAATCAGGCTAAATTGGTCTTGATCCAGCTGTCCAGACTGCCATGCAATCCCAGGATATTCCAGAATAGCCAAAAGCACAGCAAAGTCAGAGTAATGCTGGAAAAGCCCACAAAGTCAAATGATATTATGCGTAAAACCAGTAGTGGAGATGAGACAATTTTCCTTGTCTGTGTAAACTTTCCAATCTTTTGCTACATGAGCTTAATGATCACCAGTGAATTGGTTTTGAGTTTATTTAATTTGGGCCTTTGTTAGCTTTTCATAAATACTCCTGGGACTAGGGCAGGTTCCAGATAGCCCTTTAATGTGAATCCAATCAGGTTTTAAAAACCAGATTGGACTCACATTGAAATCCGAACACAGAAAGCATGTGTTTTTCTGGGGGGGGGGGGGGTGTCTACATATCATTTTGGTAATTTGCTATTTTACATCTAAATTAATATGTTTACAGAGCCCCAGTGGTGCAGCAGATTAAATTGCTGAGCTGCTGAACTTGCTGACCGAAAGGTCAGTGGTTCGAATCTGGGAACAGGGTGAACTCCCGCTGTTAGCCCTAGCTTCTGTCAACTTAGCAGTTTGAAAACATACAAATGTGAATAGATCAATAGGTACCACTCCTGCAGAAAGGTAATGGTGCTCCATGCAGTCATGCTGGCCACATGACCTTGGAGACATCTACAGACAACGCCGGCTCTTCGGCTTAGAAATGGAGATGAGAACCAATCCCCAGAGTCAAATACAACTAGACTTAATGTCAGGGGAAAATCTTTACCCTTTTAAATATATTTATCTTAACTTCTAGGTATAAAGCAATGTGAAAGAGTGGGTTATAAATATTTTAAACACTCAATTACAAAAGTTGTTTTTGGAAAAATCTATGGTGATCCAAGGTCCTCTCTGATGGCCCTACTCTATAGTTCACCTATGTACTCAAGCAATGTGCAAGAGAGGACTTTACAACCACAATCCATAGCTCTTCTGCGTCAGAATGATCAAGATTGCCTAAATACAGCAGAACAAAATTAACCCATTTTGATTAAAGTAAAGAAATACATTTATATCCAGAAGACATTGGGAGTATAAATTCATTAGGCTGAATATTTCAAATATTCATTAAATTGAATATTTCAAATTTCAAATAATAAACATTCTGTATTTTTTATTGTTGTGTGATTTATAGTGACTCTAATCTCCTATCATGGGATTTTCTTGGCAAGATTTGTTGCCTTCCCCTGATATTATGATTTGCACAATGTCACCCAGTGGATTTCCATGGCCAAACAGGAAGTCATAATTCAGAGCTCAAACCACTATACCATGCTGGCCCTCATATTTTCAGCATGATGCAGGAATGTAATATGTGCCTATGGCAGAATTTAATATAATCATTCAGTCATCTGCATCATCCATCAGAACAGAAGGGTTATGAAAGATTCAAGAAAACTTGTGGAAAGTTTTCGTCTTTGTTTTGAATCTTATTGATTACTCCCAACTTAGATTAGATTGAATCTTGTTTTTAATAGAGAGTGAATCTCATTGGTTCAATATGTCTATTTAGGTTGGAATGATACGTAGAATTTGGTCCTCTGTGAGCTTTTTCATAATACATTTGGATCTTTTCCACACTCCTGCTTAAGGAATCATGATACAGGGCTGCACTTGAGTTCATGCAAGAGTCCTGAATAAGCAGACTTTAAGTGAGTGGGATCAGTTGCTTGAATCTTTTTTTCGTCTTCTGAGAACTGGCTTTAAAAAATGGAAAGTTTTTTTTGTAAAGAATTTAAAATCCTAGGGCTGTTTGAAGGAACATAGAGCAACATTAGCCTAATTTGGCCCCTCGCCTCCTGGCCAAAATGTACTGGTGTGTCCAGCACTGCATGATGTAGCAAAAGGTAATTTTTATCAGAGGGGCTTGGAGAAAACATTATGCTTGCATCCTTCATTGTTACTCCATATAATGGAACTGAAAATACTTTTGTATAGTAAGATTTATAAAATACTGACACTTTCTTTTGTATTTGAAACAGTTTTGATAATACAAAAATATATTTAAATCAATCAAGTAAGTCAAGCATATGATTCAACCAAGGCCATATCCAGAAAAAAAATTCGGGGGAGGGGGTGTTTGAATTTTTTTTTTGGCGAATCATGAAGAGTAGTTCCATAAAACACGGCAGGAAACTTTCATATCAAAAACACAATTAGAACCTGAATTATTTTTATTGGGAATGCCAAACAACCAGTTTAATTTACTAAAGTCCAAAGTATTGCACTGCATGATAATTGCAGCACAGATGCTATATGCACAATAGTGGAAAAAGTCAGATCTTCTGACAATAGAAGAATGGATAGTAAATGTTTTTGGAAAAGCTAAAATAGATACATTGGTCATTATAAACAAAGGAAAAAAACAAAAAAAAACTTTATTGAAGACTTGGAACAATGTCTAAATTTTGTAAAAAGAAAGAAGGGAAAAACTTTTAATTTAATTTGTAATTTTATCTTTATTTGCCAGAATCTTTGCATTGAATTTTTAAATAATAGCTATGATGCTAGAAGAAGAATAGAAACATATATCACTAGGAAGGAAGGACATTATTATATATGATTGTCTTCAACCCAAAGGATGGGAGGTCCACATAACACAATGGTTTCCAAGCATTGATTCTCCAGTTGTTTTGGACTTCAACTTTGGAAATTTGGGAGCTGAAATCCAAAACATCTGGAAGACCAAAGGTTGGGAACCACTGATAACAGGATGTGTGCGGGGAGGAAACAGCATAAGTATGAACAAAAATCGTATAAATATTAGGAAACATTATTCAAAAATGTATATGTCTATGTATAGATTACTTATTCTTATTTAAATATACAAATCTAAAATTTCAAAACATTGACCCCCCCCCCCAAAAAAAAAAAGATAGAAGCCACATTGCTAAGTCAAAGGTAATAAGTCAAAAATGATTCTGCTTCAGCTTCTTTGACCATGTTTGTCATGACGAGATGTCTTGCCTTAAACACCAGTCACAGACAATTCCTTTCCTGTAAAGGTTAGGGATTCTCAATGCACATTCAGAGCCATACACCCAAGTGCAAATAAGTCAACTACCACAGCTATTTAATCAGAAGCGTTTGTTGATTTGAGCAGAGCCCCTATGCTGTGAAATGAAAAAAGAAAACCAAATTTTCTTGAGCAATCTTGCTGTTCCTGCTTCAGGTGCTAGGCCATTTCACTAAAGCAGCTCAGACGAGAATGTCATTAGTTCTTAAGCCCCAGGTGAATTTGCCACTGTTCCACATGATTAAGCCAGATAATTGTGTGTTGATAGCGAATGTGGTTGGTAAAATACAATTTCTGGGACCTTCCTAAACAAACACAATGTAGAAGGGAGTCAAAGTGCAGTCATTTCAGTCCTTTGTCACAGGCTTTGCGCCCGCAGACACATCTCTGGCGAGGAATGGCGGGGAATTCGATAGGCACGTCGCTGTTCTCTTAAAGGTGACCTGGCTCAGAAAGTGGATCATGCATCTTTTGGCATTCAGTTTGAGGGAAGGAAAAACACCATCTCATTAAAGTATCTGTGCAATGGAGCTGTACTGCTTTTAGCTTGTCTTAGACAATAAATGTAAGTGCCCCTTTTATGTTTGCCTGGCAAAACAATTGTGATTGCAGCCAATACTTATTTTCTTTAAAAAAAAGAAAGAAGAGACAAATCCTGATTAATAAGCTTAACTAGTATGTGTCAAAGAGCAAAATGTTGGAAATACGTGGGAGGTATTTGAAATACAGAATACAAGAATACACAGAGGAATTCCGTTTTGAGGTTAAACATACTTGATGGATAAAGGGGAGCCAGGTGTAATGTGAAAGGGATTCTAGCTTCCCAAGTCATAATACATTATTATTATGATATGATTTTAGGCATGTTCAGGTTTTACCACTATGTCTGATGAAACCTACTAGTTTTGGATCCAATCTACTAGTTTTTATTTTCAAATAGTAGATTGGATCCAATTTGTGTTTCAATAATGCCTAATGTGGATGCCTCAAAACTGTTGGATAAGAGGAAAGGAAAGAACACACAACACACACACACACACACACACACACACACACACACACTATTCATTTTTACTTCATTTTCCTCCCAGAATTAGGACACAAGACATATTACAACATGGTTAAAAACAAAGACAGCACAGACAAAAATACAATATGCTAAAAAGAGCTAAAACTAACCATAATTTAAAAATATAATTTAATTAAAAGGAGTTTTAAAACAACAAAAATATCAACAGAAATGCACTACCTCTCTGAATAAAATATAGGTGACATGTGGGTAGGTATACACAATATGAAGATTATTGCTATACATGGCACTTTGGTACTCTGCACTTTTTTCCTTACAATACTTTTAGCCATTTATAACATTTTGGTTGGAATCAAAGAGCCTAATGTATTTCTATTTTACAGATTAAAATCAGTATTTGAAAAAACATAACTGGCATTCTGTTACTCAATTACGGTGATGTAAGATGGTGTTTTCTTGTTTGTGCATTGGATTTCATTGTGCAGTGTGCATTTCTAATCCCTGCTCAGGCATGGAAATCCACTGGATGACCTTGGAAAAAGTCACACACCCTCAGCTTCAAAGAAGCAATGGGAAACTCCTTCTGAACAAACCCTGTGATAGGGTTGCCTTAAGGACACCATGGGTCAGAAGTTACTTGAAGGCAGACAACAACAATAATATTAGATTTAGACCATAACACTTTTTTAGTTCCCCAAACTGTGCAGCCTGATCCCCTTTACATCAATTTCCATGTTATGAGTGTGTATGGATGAAGGGACAATAAGAATGTGTTCAACTGTTTGTCCTATTTAATTTTGCTGCAAGGGTGCCATCTGCAGAAATATACCAAGAAGTTTCTTGTTGATTCATTGTTACAGCATTTTCAACTAAATATAAATACTGTAGCTGGACATGTCCCCATGACTTATCTCAAGTCTTTGACAACATGGAAATGGCCATATGGGTTAGAAATTCCACTGTTTATAAGGAGGGTTTGTGAAGCTTGCATCAGGAGATGGAGATGGTGCACTCTTATTGACAGTGGATGCATGCTATTTCCCTACTGTACACTGCTGATTCATGAAATGATTTCTTTAATATGATTAATTGGCTTGATTTTGGTCACACTGGTAGTTACTGGACTCCTAGAATACGATTAAGTTGTGATCCTCCCAACATTATTGTCTCATGCTGTCACTCCAGTGTGTGTACTGTTATCTTGACATGTCCTTATCAAGAACAGTGCAAGTCAAATATAGAACCAATATGAATGGTACCAAGACAATGTGTAGTTCTGCATATATGCACATGCACAAAGATGTACCTGTTTGTCAGAATTTATAGTTAGGACTTAAATTTATACCCATTTATCTAGGAGTCAATACCATTGATTGTAGTGGAATTTATCTTCCAGCAGAGGTGAATAAGATAGGATTACACAAACCTGATATTCTGATGTACTTGCTAAATATGTTGAACACATTTTCAACTGTGTTAGGCTATGGTAGCAATAACAACAAAGCAAAGTCTTCTACTTTAGATGCGAGAACCTTTGTAATTTTTTACGACCTCATCATATTAGCCAGGCAAAGCATCCAACGGGGCGAATCTGTTCCTCTCGATGATGCTTTTCCCATCACATGAGGAAAGTGTCACTTTCCTGGAGATGGGCAGTGAGTCCACTTGTCCTCCAGCAAGGTAATTGTGATTAGATTGCTATTTTTTCACAGGAAATTGTCATAGTTTCAGCCCTCCTCAAGACTTTGGTACCAAGCACATGTCACTGCAAGGAGGTAACCTATATTTATTGACAATAAATGATGCAGCAATTGGTCTATAGCAGGGAAGCACTCCAGACCTTTTGCTGGTGGGGTCACTTCTCTGACATCCAATGACAGAACTCCTAAACACGGAGACTCCCCCTAGCTGGCAATGTAATTTCGGATAAATTTCTATTGGGTCCCTGGATTGGGTGCACTCCTGAGTGGAGCTGAAAGAGAAGGAACTTCCAAGGGGTATGTATAGTGCAGAAGAAAAACAGAAAATCCAAGTGCCCCAATGCAACCAATTTCCCTCTTCCATAGCTATGAGAACTGCACAAACAGTTTGCTGAAAAAGAATGTCCACTCCCCCAGAGTGTTCCCAACTTTCCCATCTTTTGCAAACCTTAAACTTCCAAGGTAATGCAAGATGTCTTTGGTATCTGCTGTGGTTTTGTTCTGGGACCACACCTCTCCTGTGGATACAGAAATGTGTGGCCACTCAAGTCCCATTCTATACAAAGATGTAGAGAAATGGCAAACCTATATAAAAAGGCAAACAACTCAAATGACTGCCAGAGAGAGCATGAGAAGCTGCAAAATGGTATGGGGCCATAGCAAGGTATGCATATATCAGTTAGATTTTTTTAAAATGTATTTTCAGGACATGGCTGGTAGAATTTTGAATGCAGAACCCATTGATATGGAGGGCTGGCTGCATCTAACAAGTGAATTTTTTCTATACCACTGGATAACTGTTAATGTATGGTCATGATGCTGGCAGATATTCTATAACACGCTGTTCACTAAAGTTGCCACAAGACTAACGCAGATATACACTTTGCATCCTTTCATTCTTAAACATGGTTTCCATATTGCCAAAGATACTTTACACCACTGCAGTATAAATGTCATCACAGAGGAGAATTATAGGTGGGCAAGAAATGAAGGCAAAGGAATGCGGGCAGGATTTTAAAAATTCTCACATCTCTAGGTAATACCATTTTCCACTATGGATTTTTTCAAGAGACAGCAGGTGACAGGTAGGGAAGCAGGAAAAGTGAAGAGACTGAAGTTTCATTCTGCTCAAACTGAGCTCAAAGTATTCATTTAAAAATACATCATTGCATGGATATAACCTTATATACAGTTATGCATGATGTATTACACTTGGCCTGTAAATTTCATATTCCAGTGTTGGCACAAGAGAAATGGGGATAGTAGTTATCTGAATTTGAACAAGCTTGGCATTTCTTACCCTGCTGCAAAAGCTTCTTCTGTTTATATCCATATAAAGCTAGAGCGAGGTTCGGCAAACATTGCTGAACTACAAGACCTTAAACCCTGGTTTTAATGTGTTTAATATGTTTTCAGACTATGCAAATTATTTTTATTGTTTTCAAGTTGCTTTAACCTGTTAGTGCTGATTTTACTAGAGATCTTTTGATATAAGCTGGGGCAGAAATATTTTCATAAATAAACCACATCATCTTTCACCCCTGACTATGTTGGTTAGGACTGCTGTATGTGTATGTGGTACTGATACATAGGAAAATAATTAATGGAAAATTCAACTGAAATGTTTTTCCCCTACATTCTGGGCATGGAGAGGTACAGGGAACATTTATATTTCCTTCTGGGATGCTTTCTTTTCTTACTTTCTAATTCATAATCTGCAAAGATATTATTAGTCCTAACTAGAACAAACCCATTGAATAAATGGAATTTACAAAAGTGTTGACTCATCATTCAATAACGGAATGAATGACTCTACTGTAGATGGGATTAGTGAACAAATTTGGGTGGAACTCATAAACTTGCTGTTAATTGCCATCAAGTAGACTTTGGGCATTATCACACGAGCTTATAGTGTGAGCTGAAGCCTCCCCAATCACGAACAGAATTGGTTACCATAACAATAACATTGTCTTATATTCAGTTCAAACCAGTCTGCAACTTATTGTAACCAGTGTTTTTGTAAAATGGAACTCCCATTTTTAAGCAGTTGAAAGTGCTTCAAACCTGTATTCAAAGTGTTTTTGAGAGTACAGTAAATCCAAAAGCGCTTCAACAGTGAGTTTGAGGACTGTGACATGTAATTGTGGGCATGTTGAGGATGTCATTTTAAACTGCTTCAGCCTTAATAGCAACCCTCATTTCTGAGAAAGTACTGTAAAACTTCTCTTATTTCTGGAAGAATTTAGAGAAATAGCACTCCTAATTTTTTTTGCCCAATAAGAAGAATGTCAAGATATCATTTGTGCATAAACTGTAGTCAGAACAATAAAAACTCACAAAATTACTTAGGATAGGCATAGGTTCCGTTGGTTGGCCATTGCTTGCAGTGATGTCAGCCAAATTGATCAGGAAAAGAGGGGGGAGATGGGGGCGATTCTTGTTCCCCCTTCTCTCTTCATTCTGTCACTCCATCCAACTTCACTGCAGGTGACGGTTGACCAGCAGGATCCATGTCACACCTGAGATCATTGCAATGTGAAGAATGGGAGGGGAGGGTAAGGGTGGTTCTCCAGTGGTGCCAAACCAGGCTTGGCATCACTGGGCACTTGGAACTCTCTCCTGCCTCTGTCACGCTGGGTGTGACTATGTAAACCCTCTTGAGGCCAATCTGGTATATACCATACCAGATTGGCACCAGGATAATAGATCATCTATTCTAAGTAGGTGATCCAGAATCCCAGCTAATATCATATTTCACATTGCCATAATGCTAACTAGGCTCTGTTCCAATGCAATGAATATAACCCTTTGTTTTTTTATTTTAACTTTAAGTTGAAATTAATACTTGGTTTTAGGAATTCCAGTTAAGACAGCTCTTCTCAGCTTTTTGTCTTCCAAGTATTTTGGATTTCAGATTCCAAAAACCTCAACCAATTTGAAAAACCACTATAGGGACCAGATAAATAATTGATCTGAAGCTACTCAAGGCCAGAATCCAAGCCTCTGTGGACAACACAAGTTCTCATTTAGTAAAGCAGTGCCCTCTTATAATTCTACATAAGAAGATCAAAATAAATTGGGTTACTATGTCAGTTTAGCCAATGAAGCTTTAATTATATGACTCAAGTTTAATTCTAATGAAATAGATCTTTTTTAATTTTCATGGGTACCCAAAATCACCAGGCACTGATCTAAACTATTACTTCTTTTTGCTTAACCATGTTAACCAAAGACATTTGAGAGATGGAGCAATTATTTTAAAGTTTTTGCTGTTTTATAATATCTTGATTGCTCTTTTAAACCTTCAGTGGAATCCTTTGGTTTTGTTATGCTTCAAACTTACAATTTTTTTTGAAGTGTGACTATTCCATCCTGTTATGAAATAACATTTTCTAGGCATGTTTTCCTAGCATGGTTTTTTTTTAAAAAAAAAATAAAAAATACAATGCACCAAATTATCCACAGTACTTTGGAACTAGAGTGTGCACGGTGCCATTTTTCAAAATGGGATCTGAGAAATCCAGCAGTTTTGGAAACCAAATCCTCAGAAATAGAATGGGCAGCAGGGCTTGGATTGACTTGGCCGGAATGGACCATGTGGCTGCCCAAAACAGCTGCTTTTGGTTGCTTTTGGTAGCACGTGTCAGTAGCTGCGTCATGTGGAACCACCTTGGAATTAATCCTGCATTCCAGTCTTGGTTTTCTGTGGTTATCCTTGATTCATGTCTTGGGAAACAATCCAGTTTTGGACTATGCTCTTTGAGTGGGTTTTATAGACTCTTGTCTCATGAACTTTAAGTATGTTGGTCTTTTGGATTTAAACCTAAGTTACTGGCTCTGAACTATATTTTGCTTTTACTTGCATATAATCATCAATAAACAACTTGCTTGCTTATATTCTGGGGCTTCAGTGTGGTTTTGAGGTGCCTACGCAGCCTAGGGGTGCAATAGGGCCAGATCTTCCCAGAGTGAAAACGGAACTTCTGGCTGACAGATCGATAAACGGTATTTCCCCCCTCCCGGATTCAGGCAGTTCCCAAAAAAACAGAATGGAGGCACCCAAAAATTGGACACCTAAAATTGTATGGGATTTACTCAAATTGCACACCCCTATTTGGAACTACTGATGAGTTACAAAGAATTGATATTTTTTATTTTACTAATTCAGTAGTGTATATATGAGAACTATGACTTTATTGTGCTGCTAAGAGACAAGTATGTGTGCATAAATCCTGATTCTTTAGCAAAATAATCAAAACTCTAAAGAATTAAAAATCAAATTTCATAGCATGAATAATTAGGTAAATAAAAATTATGGATTGGCTGACATTCTTTTGGGAATTTACAATGTCATAAACCAACTTATCATTGCACAGTTTGAGCGGGTGGTGTTTCACATTGTATTCCGAGGAGGAGACTGTTGTTGCTGTGCCATTAGAACCACTGCACAAGTGAAGCAAGCAGCATAACCATTGTGTGATGGTTGTGATGCACAGCAGTACAACACTTTGTGGAACAAACAACACATGCCAGACTAGGACTGAGTCTACATCTACAAAATAATTCATCCTTACATTAGTCACAGTTCCATTTGAGCACACAGTGTTCCTCTGGGTTAAAGTGAAAGGACTTCTTTCGTTTTAAAAGGAACTTGGGAGCTCTAATGCTATTTATAAAAATAGTACCTAGAAAAAAAGTGCCCTGTGTTCAAATCAAGTTCAAGGTGGAATAGGGGGATGACGTGCTTGGCAGATGAGACTGATTGGTGCGTGGTTTCCTTGCCACCCTTGAGTAGCAAGCATTGTGTTGCCATTAAAATAATAATAATAATAATAATAATAATAATAATAATAATAATAATAATATAACTTTATTTTTGTATCCTGCCCCCATCTCCCCAAAGGGACTCATGGTGACTCACATGGGGACAAGCCCAAGTTAAAACACAGAACAATCAATTAAAAACATTATAACTACATAAAACAATAAAAACACATCAACAGAAGTAAAACCAGGACAATAATAATAATGAAACATCCAGAGGCTAAAATTGTGTAGAACTCTGAATAGGGCTCCTAGGAGGTATAAGGGTGATCAAAAATATGGGCGGAGGAGCAATCTCAGTAAACACTAAAACCATAAAGGGTAAGGAACAGGGATAAAGTGCAATAACTTATAATGAGTTGTAAGCGGGCTGATTGTCTGGTGGGACTGCTTACTTAAAAGTGCACCAAAACATCCACATCTTTAGGTCTTTGCAAAAAGTGGACTGGGTAGGTGCCAGTCTGATCTCCCTGAGGAAAGAGTTCAGAGCTGAGTGGGCACCACTGAGAAGGCCCTCTCCCTTGTCCCCACCAGTTGCACTTGAGACGAAGGCGGAAGCGAGAGAAGGGCCTCCCTGGCAGATCTTAAGGCCTGTATGGGTTGGTAGGGGAGGAGGTGATTGCGAAGATAAGCAGCAGGTCCTGAACCGTTTAGGGCTTTATAGTTAACTAGCTTGGAGACCCGGTGGTGCCCGGGTTATTAGTAGCGGGCATTGAGTTGTTTTGGATATTATGAATGGGCCCATTGATGCAGATCCTCTAGGAGACCACCTCATAAAACTATAGATTTGAAGATTCTATAAACAGATGTTATTGAAGTTAAACTGGTACGAAATGATATAGTGAATAAGTCAGTGCAGATACACCATAGGACTGGGGATTCACACAGTCATAAAACTTGGGGAAGTTGCCATCTTTCATTTGAGGTAAAAAATGGAAATGGAGTTGAATGGATGAAGATTGTAGTTTCATAATTTTCGTGGATCCAAACTGATATTGTATGACACAACATTTTTGCGCACAAAATTATCTCCTCTTGAAAAATGTTTGTTGAAAAACATAGCATTTGGTGAGCAAAGTTTAACATGTAAAAGTTTATTTCCAACAGAAGAATGAAGGGATCTCTTCTGTGAGTGTTGTCACCATACCAAAATAAACACTTGAGGGAAAGCAAAGGCAGTTTTTAATAATGTGAAATAACTGTGGTCAAATAGCCTTGATATTCCCTTAAACTATTAAATCTTCTTAATGCTTCTGCATTTCAAAATGAAAAAAAGAAAAAGGCTCCAAATGGGTTTTAAACAGATTTGATGAATGTGGAACTCATCTTGGGGGCTTGTACAGTTCTAGAAACTGTACGGTTAAATTGATTTTGTACACCAACACAAATCATTAGAAAATTGGACCCTTTGTGTTTCAGAAGTGGTTAACCCTTGGTTAAATGAACATAATTGAAACATGGCTTTGAAAGGTGCACTTTTTGAATGGAGCATTGATTTCACCTAATCTTTATTTATCATTTCATGCTTCTCAAAGAGTCTGTGCTCTCCGGTGTTTTCAGTTGGCTTGCTCTGCTCTTAATAATAATGCTTAATATTTATATGGTGCTTAGGAGCTTTGCATACTGGAAGGCTATAAGAAAGTCACTCTCACATAACCCCCTGTCTATAATACAGGAGATATTATAAACAAAACCCTTCAGGTCCCAAAATGCCTGGGACAAAAATAGTTTTGGAAATATTTTTGTGCATTTGGAATACCTGTCATTGAATATGTATAAATAATAAAAGTGTGCGAAATGGCAGAAATTAGTTTTGCTTTAGTTTTGAATTTTGGATGCCCCCTTTTTGTTTTGGGAAGATTTCGGAAAAATCAAAGACGGGTGTTTTGATTCGTAATTTGAATTCCAAAATTTTGTTACTGTTTCGGTAAGATTCGGTCCATTAGTGGCAATGGAGAAACTTGAGAGGCTTGTTTCTCTGTCATTTTTAAAGGTATTAGGATGAAACTTGTCACACTTTTAAGCAACATTTATGACAGTAAGCCTGCCAAGTTTCAGAATGTTTTGATCATCCATTGATTTTAAGGAATTTTAAAATGTTTTTATATATAATACCCTTTTAAAAACCAAAAGAGGCATCCCCTTGAATTTATCTACAGTGACAGAACATGGGCCAGGCACAATTCCTACCACATTTCAGAATGTTTCAGTCATGCACTGATTTTAAGAAAATTTTCCAATTTAAGCAGCTTGGACGAGTCACAATCTTTCAGCCTCAGAGAAATTTAAAAACTAAAAGTTGGATAATTCCTTCCTTCCAAAAGTTTCACTACAATAATTTCCAGACATGGCAGGAACCTGTTTTGTTACAGTAAGGCACTCACTATTTCCCTTACACACTTACACCATCCTCCTCTGGGTGTTTTTAAACTCAGGTAGGACACAGGTCTACCATACATGTAGTAACTGTTACCTCTTCAGGGATCCTGATCACATCCTCAGGTTACACAAATCAAAACACAGAAGCACTCTCTGTGGGAGTCAGTGCTCAGTTTTGAATGCTGCCCTGGCCATTTCTGTATTCCAGAGATCAGCCAGGGGTTGATCAGTTCATTTGCCAAGGCAACATGAAATTCCCCAAGAGCCATCAGGAATTGATCTGTGTCAGTAGGCCTGCTGAGACCATTCCTTAATTTAGTCCCCCACTCATGGAGACTTCAAGCCACAGTGAGACTCAGACCCATCACATAATGATCTGTCCATGATAACATAACTATGAAAAGTTCTACATTCAATTCATCACCATCCCATCTAGGTCCAGAGTGTGAACTATGGTGTGAATAGAAAAAGATACTACTTGGAATTGATCCTGAAGGAAAGCAAATAATATCCCAGTCTCATTCTGTCCCATTTTTCTGTCCTGGCCACAGACACACACAATTTGATATTGTGCAGCCCTACAATTTTGTGCACAAACTTATCTCATCTTGAAAAATATTCATTGAAAAAAATAGTGTTTAACCCAGAATGAGGGTTTTTAATAAATATTAAAGCTAGTAGTCTCAGGAACATCTCAATTTTTCTTAATTGCTTATTGATATAACTATTTTTTGTAATCCAGGGAAGTCACGTGAGCACTTTACAGAGTACAACCTAATATGTCAAGGGTTGTCAGTGTGACAGAATAATTTGGAACCCTGTTGGTGACTTACACTGGCAGAAGGATCATTTACATGGCTACAAGTTACTTTTTAAACCAGGGTGCCATGTGGTAGAGTTCTCCATTTCAAGAAAGCTCTTTTGAGCAGCACGGCTTTCAGTAGGACAGCTTAGTTTTCTGATGGCGGTGGATGTCATGGCTATACACTGCTACTACAGAGCCCATTATCCATTTTTCCCTACAGCTGTGTTGTATCAGCCTCTGCCGCCACCTCTTCTCCATGGGATTAATTATCCCAGCAAATAGGTTCTTAGACAAAAAAGCAAAAGAAAGGGAATTGGAGCCTCGTAGCTGCTCATCAATAGTGAGTACCTGGTCAGGAGGTCTGAGGAGATATGTCATTTGTCTGGTCACATTCTTCCCCACTAAGATGAGCTGTACTTTAGTTCTGTTACTGTTTGTAAAGAAGTGTGTGATTTTATTTTGTTTATGGATGACATGTTTATTTGATTTTGTTTAAACAGTCAGGTTTAGTTAAGTTTTAAATGGTAAGTATTGGAGCTGATAATGCCAGAGGGTGACCAGCTCAGCATTAGGAGACAGGTTGCCATGACAACGGGGGCGGAGCCAACCGCCGTTTGGAAAAGAAAAGAGGGAACGTTTAAAACGCAGTTTAGTCTGTGATTTCTAGTCACAGGGGACAGACTGGTTCCATGTTTAAAGAAACCAGGGAGGCAGACCTCTAATAGGCCAGACTAAGCAAGTTAGGTGACTTGTTTAGGGTCATTTGTAGAGGCTGTGGAGAAGGGAAATTAATCCAAGTGGATCCAAGAGGATCAGGTTTTAGTTTAGTCTTGAGAGAAGGAAGTATTTTGAAAGTTGGAGCACATCACATCTATTTGTAACCGTTAATTTAAGTGCCTTTAAGAAATTATAGAAACCACTAAGCTCTGTACATGAAATAAACTTGTTTTGATTTTTAATCCATCTATGTCTCTGTCACAATCATATTCTAAGTTAAGCAACATCACCATCTGAAGTAAATAAAGAAATCTTAAAAAGAACAAGTGCCAAATTGGTGGCAGCGGTGGGATTCAAAAGGATTCCATCCCTGTCACAGTCCTATTACACTGTTATAGACTCTTGTGTCTATACAATGTGGCCCCATATCCACTGGGCCAGTATCTGCAGTTGCACTTACTTGCATCTGACAAATATGTCTTCTCTGAGCATTTCCTAGGTCCTCCATGCAATTTTATGATATGCTTCTACCAGATGTTGACCATAGAGTCAGCCTCTGGGATCATATTGTTCATATAGGCCAGTGGTTTTCAACATGTGGGTCCCCAGATGTTTGTGCCTTTAACTCCCAGAAATCCTAACACTTTCAAACTGGCTGGGATTTCTGGGAGTTGTAAGCCAAAACACCTGGGGTCCACAGGTGCCTGGAGAACCTAGGAAATGCTCAGAGATGACATATTTGTCAGGTGCAAGTACTATCTCCTATAGACCCATGGAATTGTAGAGCTGGAAAGAGTTGCAAAGGCCTTCTAATCCAACTCCCTGCTATACAGCCTGCGTTTAAAGACCTCTGAACATGGAAAGGATTTACAGATTAGAATATGAACATTTCCTGAAAATTGGTGTCATCTTTTCCTTAGTTTCTGGCATGTCAGTGTGGCAATCTTCCCTAAATCAAATGTAAATGTTGCATCCTTTTCTTCAAGCTGATGATGCCACACATCTGTGGCATCATCTATTCTCAGCCAACCATTTTGAGAGCTTTGCAGAATTTGCTTTCGAACAACAGCTCACTGAATCTTCCCATATGCCATGGTCTTTGAGGGATATTCCCAGAGCTATTGTTCCAAAAGGGTCTTTCCCAAGCTCTGATAGTTTCATTGACTGAAGCTTCCCATGATTACTAGAACCATTATCTGCATTTTAATCTGTGCTTAGAAAGATGACTATTAAAAGAAAATGAACTGTCAGCAGTTAGGCAAATAGAGGAATATATACTTTTTTGGGGGGGGGGGGGGAGCTAGCCTAGAACAGGTGGCGTGCCATTACAAGACAAGAGAACAGAAAAACCTTGACTCTGTTTGGAAAAGTCACTTTTAGTGGCCATTTCAAACATGGGTGAAGGTGAAACCTGTCAGGCAGTGAAAAATGGAAACAGAGTTGGCTGCCCTGCAAGAGGGCTGTAAAGTTCTATTCTTCACAATAGCAAGATATATTATTGCTGTAACACCATTATTCCGCTCCATCACTTTTAAACCTTGTTCCCATTATCTAAAAGTTAAATATAACCCTATGTAAAAACAGGAAGGACAGTGCTAAGTTGTCCAGCTTAACAGCACACACTTAAAACATAATAGAGCACTTGTTACTGTATTTTATGGAACGGAAACTCCAAATGTAAAGACGTATTAAGGAAATATCTCAAAGTTATTAGGAAAGGATATTTACAATTACAGATTGCTTTATATTATGCTTTTATGAACATCTCAGGAAATGAAATAGCCCTCAGCTGTAGAGAGTGAAGAGGGAGGTAATTTTCCTTAATACGGGTGATAAAATTAATCTGATTGAAATCGCTAGCGATTATTTCACAGAATACTGAGTGGCAGTACAATCACTTACACTCTTTTATATAATTTTTTTTTAGTCAAAGCTCGTGTAGATGAAAGCTAATTACAAAGTAGTGATGTGAAGCGCTAAGGAAATAGTTTGTATAGCATAGAACAGGCACAGCTAATTGGGGTTTGTGATTACACAGATTGTTGTTAGGGAGAATTAACTATCAGCAGTCTCTCCTGCAAAGCTTCTCATCAAGGAAAATAAAAATAGACACTAGATCTGTTATTTATCTAATTATGCCATGAATATTTTCACTCATATGATTTGTTGTTCAAAAAACTTTCTGTCCCCATGCTGCTTAATGATCAAAGTATCCATATGAAGTTTTTGACATTGGGCTTTCTTCCAATTACCTTGCCTAAATACTCTTGCCTAAGGGCGTGTTTCAGTTTCTTCCCTCTCAATCTCTCTTAGTCTCCCTCCTCTCCATCCCTGTCTGATTGTATTCTTATTATATATTTAGCAGAAGCAATGTCATGTCTCCATTGAAGAACTGGTACTCTTTGTTCAACCCTTTTATATGGCATTTATGTGACATCAATATCGTGTTCCTCTGCTCCCCCCCCCCCCCCCATTTTACCTTTTATATTAACGCTCCATCCCTATCAACTTCACTTTAAAAATAGTTGTGGATGTCATTAGACAACCTTATGAAGGCTAATTTTGACCCAGAATAGCAAAACAACTATTGTGTGGTTGCTACCATCTCCTTTTGGGCCATAGTGAGGTTATTGGTTGTTGATTAATTCCATACTCTCAAAGAAGAAGATCGTTTTCTTGATACATTTAAATTTACTTTTCAGCTGGATGTAGAATCTAAAGAGCTTGTTACATAGTATGATCATCTGTGCTCAAAGAATGAAAGGGAGAGTTTGACCTGCTTGGTTCCCTTGGGTAGACCGTCTGTAGTGGAATGTTGCAGTGAACGTTTTGGCTGCTTTGGGAGCTGCTTTGATAGGGTTTTGGTTTAAGACTCCTGTTCTTTTTGAACACTGATATGAGTGTGTATGTGGTTATAGATGGCCAGGAAGTATTAAAAAAACTGAAGCCATCAATCTAATATTATGATGTCCATATTCATTAACTCAGATGTTATTCAATAACCAATGCCCATTATGGATGGTTATGTGGAAGTAAGTTAGGAACCTGTTTCTTTGATGCACAGTAAACTGCCCATACATCTAGAAGGCAAATAAATAAGTCCTCCTGGATAGGTGTCATCAGTTAAATCAAACAATATTGAGCTGAGTGGTAAAATAAACCAACTTGATATTATTAATTGCCTACAATTGCCTCTCGCTTCCACCTCCATCGCAAGCACGATTGGTGGGGACGAGGGAAAGGGCCTTCTCTGTGGTGGCCCCCCGTCTCTGGAACTCACTCCCCAGGGAGATCAGGCAAGCCCCCACCCTGGCAGTATTTAGGAAGAGCCTAAAAACCTGGCTCTTCCAGCAAGCCTTTGGTTAATGAACTCCCCATCCCCATACGGCCATTTCTTCATTCAGCTTTGCCTCTAATATCCTTCTCTCCAGTGAGCAGCCGGGCATTATTTTCTGGAGGATGGACTGGTTGGATCTTCTTGCGGTCCAAGGCACTCTCAGGATTTTCCTCCAACACCACAGTTTAAAAGCATCTATCTTCCTTCGATCAGCCTTCCTTATGGTCCAGCTCTCACATCCATAGGTTACTATGGGGAATATCATTGCTTTAACTATGCGGACCTTCGTTGTCAGTGTAATGTTTCTGCTCTTCACTAATTTATTGAGATTGGCCATTGCTCTTCTCCCAAGGAGTCTTCTGATTACTTCACTGCAGTCTGTATCTGCAGTGGTCTTCATGCCTAGAAATATAAAGTCTGTCACTGCCTCCATGTTTTCTCCTTCTATTTGCCAGTTATCAATCAGTCAGGTCACCATAAACTTGGTTTTCTTGATGTTTAACTGCAACTCAGATTTTGCACTTTCTTCTTTCACCTTGGTGATAAGGCTCCTCAGCTCCTCCTCGCTTTCGGCCATCAGAGTGGTATCATCTGCATACCTAAGGTTGTTAATGTTTCTTTCAGCAATTTTAACTCCAGCCTTGGATTCGTCAAGCCTTGCACATTGCATGATGTGTTCTGCATACAAGTTGAATAGGTAGGGTGAAAGTATACAGCCCCACCATACTCCTTTCCCAATCTTGAAGCAGTCTCTTGTTCTGTGGTCTGTTCTTACTGTTGCTATTTGGTCATTATACAGATTTCTCAGGAGACAGACAAGGTGACTTGGTATCCCCATACCACCAAGAACTTGCCACAATTTATTATGAGCCACACAGTCGAAGGCTTTAGAATAGTCAATAAAACAGAAATAGATGTTTTTCTGAAACTCCCTAGCTTCCTCCATTATCCAGTAGATATTGGCAATTTGGTGTCTCATTCTTCTGCCTTTTCTAAACCCAGTTTGTACACCTGGCAACTCCATGTATTGCTGGAGTCTACCTTGCAGGATCTTGAGCATTACCTTACTGGCATGTGAAATAAGTGCCACTGTACAAAAGTTTGGGCATTCTTTAGCATTTCTCTTTTTTGGTATGGGGATATAAATTGATTTTTTTTCCCAATCTGATGACCATTCTTGTGTTTTCCATATTTGCTGGCATATGGCATGCTTCACTTTACCCTGTTTTGTCTTTCAAGAACAGCCTTAAGACACTGTGGTAAGTAAATGAAAACTGCTTTACTTCAGCAAAACATAAAGTAAGTACACTCAGTGAAATAATGCAAAAGAATGCCAGGAAGTCTTACTTCAGACAAAGAAACAGGCATGAATCCAGATGCAGACTTGGAGCAGGCACACAGAGAATGAAGGCATTAGAGTCAGTTTGTTACCAGCAAGAGCTGGCTGCACCTGCTTCAGCTTTTATTTATTTATTTATTTATTTACATCATTTTTACCCCATCCTTCTCACCCGGAGGGACTCAGGGCGGCTTACAACAGTCGCCAAATTACATTGCCCAAAATACATGTTATTAATGACATATTAATAAACAATAAAACAGTACCACATCAATTAAAACTCTAATTAGACTCTATAAAACCATGAATTATGAAATTTAAAATGCATGTATAGTTAAATTCAACCACTAACACCTTCGTGTGCACATCATATCGACTTCAGATGTTACTCCTCGAACGCTTGAGTACATAGCCATGTCTTCACGGCTTTCCTGAAACCTAGGAGAGTCGTAACTGGGGAGTGCATTCCACAGCCGGGGAGCCACCACCGAGAAGGCCCTGTCCCTCGTTCCCACCAGCTGTGCCTGCGAGGCAGGTGGGACCGAGAGCAGGGTCTCTCCAGATGATCTTAACAACCTAGTAGGTTCATAAGAGGAGATACGTTCAGACAAGTAGTTTGGGCCAGAACTGTTTAGGGCTTTATAGGTCAAGACCAGCACTTTGAATTGGGCTTGGTAGCATATTGGCAGCCAGTGGAGCTGGCTTTGCAGGGGGTGGTACGCTCCCTGTATGCTGCTCCAGTTATTAATCTGGCTGCCACTCATTGTACTAGTTGGAGCTTCCGGGCTGTCTTCAAAGGCAACTCCATGTGAGAGCATTGCAGTAGTCCAAACGGGATATAACCAGAGCGTGGACCACCATGGCCAAGTCCGGCTTCCCAAGGTATGGACGTAGCTGGCGCACAAGTCTAAGTTGTGCGAAGGCTCCCCTGGCAACTGCCAAAACTTGGGGCTCCAGGCTCAGCGATGAGTCTAGGAGAACCCCCAGACTGCGAACCTGTGTCTTCAGCTTTTATAGCCCTGGGTCCCCACACAGCTGCTAGGGCAGTTCCTAATTACTCAGCTGCATTTCTGGCAGCTAATCTGTCACGCCCAAGGCTACGGAGCACTAAGAACCGAACACAGAGGCCAATAACTATCTAATATCTTTATTAAGGAAATATATAAGAATAATAAAAACAAGTAGAAAATATAGTCCAGAAGCAGACCTATCAGATGAGGTCAAATATAGTCCAGAAATGTTTTGTCCAATAAATGATATTAGAGTTCAAAGTAGAATCCAACAAACTGAAACACACACTATTGCCAAGCAATAGTGTGGGAAAATGTCCAGAGTCTTTCAAGGTCCAAGGTAATTCCACAACAAGGCTGGAAACAAGACTTGATTCTATGAACAAGGTCCGTGGCTAGGAACAAGGCAAGGCGATACTTGAATACTTGGTTAGGCAAAGCAAGAAGACTGGGTTTGCGGACTTTGCGAAGTCCACACTAGGCTGGAAACACGAAATCACTCCTGGAGCTGCTCTGTTGACTCCGCACGGAACCTACCGTGCCAGGCACATTTAACTGGGTCTCGTTTTCCTGCAAAGCAGGTGTCCAGCGTTCTCTTTCCCTAGAGAACAGGAAACGAAACACAGCTCTCTCCAGATGTGAGACTCCCTAGATTTTCCCAGGGGAACATGGCTAATCAGTGTCTTGTTTAGCTGCAATTCTCAAACTCCTGCGAACCTGCTCCTTCACACCCCTGCCCGCAGCATAGGACTGTCTCCTAGCAAAAGGGGGTGAGAGCTGCTCAAGGTCTGTTTTGATGGGTTCTTGGGCAAAAACATCAACATCAGGCATCTGGAAAGATTCCGGCTCTTGCTGAGCCGGCGAAAACCCCATGTTTTCATCTTCATCAGCCACGGTTGCACTGGGAGCAGGACTACAAGGCCCATGAGGCATTACATAATCTAGCTGAACGACGTCTCTGCTCTGTTTCCTTTCGCCTCTCCTGGAATGAGGGTACTAACAAAGTTTCCTCCTCAGACTCCAACTCGCTCTCAGATTCATGAACACTTTCCTGCTCCCCTTCCTCTTCTGAAGAAGAGGAATCCCTGACACACTTTGACAGCATCATCTTGCAAGATTTTAAACAACTCAGCTAGGATCCCATCGTCTCCTGCTGCCTTGTTATTAGCAATGCTTCTTAAGGCCCATTCAACCTCAATCCTCAGGATGTCTGGTTCTAATTTACTCACCACACCGTCAAAGCTATCCTCTATATTATTATCCTCCGTATACAGATCTTCTGTATATTCTCACAACCTTTTCTTGATCTCTTCAGCTTCTATTAGGTCCTTGCCATCTTTGTTTTTGATCATGCCCATTTTTGCCTAAAATTTACCTCCAATGTTTCTAATTTTCTGGAAGAGGTCTACTGTCCTTCCTATTCTATTGTCTTCTTCCATGCATTGCTTGTTTAAAAATAGTTCCTTGTCTCTTCTGGCTAACCTCTTGAATTGTGCATTTAATTGGGCATATCTCCCCCTATCACTGTTTCCTTTCGCCTTCCTTCTTTCTTGGGCTACTTCCAGTGTCTCAGCAGACAACCATCTTGCCTTCTTGGTTTTCTTTTTCTTTGGGATGTACATTGTTGCTGCCTCCCGAACAATGTTGTGCACTTCTGTCCATAGTTCTTCTGGGACTCTATTTACACTAGGATTCTGGAAAACCAGGATTCAAATATTCACCTCACATGGAAACCTGCTGGGTGACCTTGGGAATGTCATATTCAGTCAACCTCAATGGAATTCAATGACAAAAGACCTCTGAACAAATCTTGACATGAAAAACCTGTGATAGAGTCACCTTAGGACTACCACAGGTCAGGGATAGCTTGAAGACACACTATTACAATAGCTAAGTTGTACATATCCATAAAAGGTATTCTAGATTGAAGAATAATGTCTATTATTAGACAGTTTAAAACTAGCAAAAAGTGTTCAAGAAAACTAATAAAGAAGTTGTCATTAATATTTTCCTTTAATAAAAAACTAGTCTTATATGCTTACGAATAACGAAGTAGTAAAACTTTATTTTCCATGGCCTACCATACTAGCAGCACATTATCTCCTTGAATGGATATTAGCACTTCACTACAGGTTTTTTGTGATATGGTATTTTTTAAAATATCATTTCATATTCAAATTCAGAGAGATCTAACTGAACATATATTTGAGATTTCCCATAAACTCTGTTTTGTGTGTCTTAATGTACAGTTGCTGAACAGAATGTTAAGCTTGGTTCCTATTTAAAAAAAACCCAAAAACATCTGAAATTATTTTACCCAGGTTTTAACAGTGCAATTGTACATATGTGTCTTCAGATACAAAGTCCTACTCAATTCAATTAGACTTGCTCTGAGACAAATGAATATAGTATGGCCAATTTTCATTTTAATTCTATGTACACCTAGGCAGGAATAAGCACTGTGACTTGTTTCTAAATTGACAGCAGTAGGATTGCACCCCTGATGTATAATATATAACAGAAATTAATTTATATCTCCATATTTTGTAAACTCCTTTTTAACCTAGTATTTTTACTGCTATTAGATGCCATTCTATCTCACAGCAAAGATGTTTCACAACAAAAAATCTTCTAAAACAAAAATATTGCACGGCAAAAGGCAATGTTGCATAACAAAACCATGTGCCCATCTGTTATGCAACTTTGCAGAATTTTGCACATTTTCTTGTATAGCACTGGTGTTTCCTACATAAAAAAACAATGTTGCATAACATCAATGATGCATAAGAGTAAACAATAATGGTTGCATGTACCCATTTTGGTTCAATAGAGCTGTTTATTGTTCACAGAAAATAGCAATGTTGCATAACAAAAATGTTGGGCAAAATCAGTGATGTTGCATAATCAAACCACCTGTGGCTGCAACCTCAATCAGTTCTTTTTCTGTTGCATAAAATTTAATTCAAGCCTGCAAAAACTACAGCCATGATGTTTAACGCTTTTACCACATTATTTGCATAGGGGTATAGTGTGGAATTCAGTTTTGCATATTGTGCAATTTCCAATTACATAGCAAAAAATTATAAATAGGTGAAGTGTTTTTTCCCCCAGATACAGTTTTCTCTGTACAGTAAAAACACTAAGCTCAGGCTTTTACCACAAAACTGAACAATACTCAAAATATTGCACAATTCCCAAAATGTGTACAGTTTATGTTTCAGTAAGAATAATAACAAGAAAAAATTCTGACGTGTGTGGATTTTGAATTTGTCTCTTTTTCTTTTCTTCCTGTATGAATTTCTCATAGGTTGGGAACTCTAAATTTGACCCCAGTCAGGGAATTGATGAATTTCCATTCCATCCATGGTCAAACATCATGGAGGGGCTTTCTAAACTCTGAGTTCAGGACCTGGAAATAATGAGTTATACTTGACATAGTTACCTGTAATTTTGGGTGTAAAGAATTATAATATAGTCAAATTACAAGTGCAATGTAATATGTATGAGCCGTTCTACACTAGCACTAAAATCCAGTTTGAAGTTGGATTGTATTTGTGATATCCACAAAACATACCCCCCAATGTGCACTGCAACACTCATTTAGCTGGAAACAGTCTATTAAATAATCCAACATAAATTTTGGATCAAGTCATAAAATGCACTGAAGCCAATCAGTATATGAACAATGCAGAGCAGGAAACAAAATGCAGAGTGTTTACATGGACAGGGTGAATGCTGAAGCAGCCAGAAAAGAGGAACTATCCTGGTGTATTCCAAGTCAAAGCAAGATGGGTTTGCAATGACAGGATCTGTTTTTAAAGCCTTGTGTAGTAAAGTCCTTAGTCCTGACTTTTAAGAAGTACTGTACTCTGTGTGCCATAATAGATGAAACACTATGAATACCTCTAGGAAGTGGGAATCTGGACAAACCTGAGTAGAGCCGGCCAATTACAGCTTTTGGAGTACTTTGAAGTGGCACCTAGATGGCATATAAATAGAACAGGGGTTCCCAGCCTTTAGTCATCCAAGTGATTTGGACTTTCGCTTTCAGAATTCCTGACAGTTGGCCAGGGTGACTGCGGTTTCTGGGAGATGAAGTCTCAAACATGTGGAGGACAAAAGCTTGGGATCCATTGAAATAAAGGCATGTGCGTTAGGTTGAGGGCTAGGGGAAGAATGAAATAGTGTTAGGAAAGAAATGGTGTGAGCACTAGTTAGGAGGAGAGGGATGGAGAACATCTGAACAGGGTTTTGGGTATCAAAGAACGTAGGGAGAGTTCAGGGAGAAATTTTCCTGGTTTCAAACATAAGGATTACAAGCGAACTCTGTGTGTAGAATGGGCGTAAGGCTAAATATTTATTTATTATATAATAAATATTTACTCTAAATGAATTATAACACTTTTTATTTTCTATATCTATTGTCTGGATGCTTGATTTTAATAAATAATACCACACTGTACCACATTGATCAATACAGGCTTTTGTCCACGATTGTAAGCACTCCAGAATCACCAAGGGAGGCTGACATAAAAGATGGATAAAAAGATAAAAGATAGGAGCTCAAGGGTTGGAACAGCAGGGTCAACCTGAATAGGGGTTCCCTCAAGCTCTTTCAAAATTTGTGCTGAAACCTGGAGTAAAATCATCAGCTCTCTAATAGATAAGCTATCACCTTATTTATTTATTTACAGCATTTATATTCTGCCCTTCTCACCCCGAAGGGGACTCAGGGCGGATCACATTGCACACATAAAGGCAAACATTCAATGCCATGACATAGAACAGAGACAGAGACAAGACACAGGCACCGGGCTGGCCTCGAACTCATGACCTCTTGGTCAGAGTGATTTGTTGATTTGTTGCAGCTGGCTTGCTTTCCAGCCTGCGCCACAGCCCAGTCCTTCTACTGCTATATGATATAAAAAATTTGTTTAAAAAGTGACTTTCTAAACTCTGATAAACCAAGTCTGATAACTAATGTTGAAACATTCAAAAACGTGCAGATAGTTTAGTGGCATTTTGTTCGCTTCTAATAAAGGTACTACTGAGCTCTGGATTTTGGATTTCACCTCCCACTATCTTGTACCAATATGGTTATCTTTAGAATTTTTCTAAATGGCTGTGTTGCCTGTAATTTACAATTCCACTCCCTAACCTGGAAATGTCTAGCTACCTTAAATTATAAGTGCTATTATCCCTAGCCAGCATTCCACTTTGACAGGGGATTGTTTGGAAATTTAGGGTTGTCATTTAGCACGTTTGGAAGTCATTGGTTGGATCAGACCTCACTGGGCCATTTTTTCTCTCTGTTACTGTATTCTTAAGTGATCACAAGAATAGGCCATGCCATCCTGTTTGTATAAATACATATTCAGCACACCCCACTAGGTTTCAATTTCAGGATATCAGCAACCCACTATTAATTCAATATTCTGATATAATTTAGGCTTGTATAGAGCCTTCCATACACTTGGCAATTTGTAACCTATTATTTACAAAACAGATAAGTGCACAATTAGATTAAAATCCTGTTAGCTTTGCCCCTCACACTACAGATTTTCTATGTCTCCCAGGGTTTTAATTGATATATTTCAGTTAACAACCACACAAGGCTCTCTGTCAGACTGATGAAACATGGAATTTTTCTGTCAGTGCTGGAGTTTCAGAAACCAGTCCCTCTTCACTTCACTTAATATGCATATGAACGAGGATATTCATGAAAAATGTGACTTCAACTATGTTCTGAAATTGTCAGAGAACTGTAATGTTCAGACTTCCTCTTTAAAGTGTATCTGTTATACATTATCAAAAGAAAAAAAATAAAATTAGCCCTCCACATCTGCAGCTTTAACATATATGGATTCGATTATTCCTGGGTTTTATTAATATGGTTTCTGTCGGAATCGCTCCTTCAGGGTAACACTGTGGTCAACTTACACTGGAGGTTATTTACACTGGAGGTTGTGTTGGAGGACCTAGAGATTTCCATGGAGGTGTTCTCTCATGGAAAAAAAATAGTCTTTTTAAATTAGTGTTTTTTCCATGATCATGCGTGTCCTGTGCTTTTAATCACAATGAATGTGGAAGGCCTATTGTAATTTCTTTTAACTCAAAGGCCAATGCAATAACACAATATTTCATCAATATATAAGTAGTGGAAGGTGGTGGCAGCAACAGTGGTGCATTTAAAATGGCCAAAAGACAACAATACTACATTTTTAAGGGTTAAAAAAGAACAAATCACTCAGGGGCAGGGCAGCAGAATTGGAAGCAGGGTGGGGGAGGCTTTCTGGGTGCTGGCCAGGATAACCAGTCTCAAACAGTTTGGCTGTGCAGTGGGACAAAATGTAAGGTGGGGTGGGGTGAGGAGAGGCATGTGGCAGGGAGCTAGAATAAAAACTGCTTCCCATGGCCTTTGGACCCACTTCTCACCCAACAGCATATCTAGCCAGACTCTAAAAAATATTCTAGGAAATTAATTTTCCCCAGAATAAAGCTGGAAAATTGTGTGTATATTACAATGGTTGGCAACTTAGAATTGATGAAATACAATGCTTTTATTTAAATCTGAGAGGTTATCACCACTGGTGTTATTCAGCTGGTTTGCATTGTTTCATTTAAACCACTTGTTCTAGGGACAGGCAATGAAAAGTTTTGCTGTTTTCTTTGCTTCTGTAAACAGCAGCAGCAGTAAATAAAAAAACTTCTAGGCCAGCCCAAATCAGCATATGTTGCCGGGAAAGGCCAAGGTAGACGAAAAAGGAAAATTCACTGCCACTTCACATGCAACCCATGTTGGGGAAAGGAAAGTGGACAAGAAATAAGAAAGGAAGAAGATGAGAAAGAATGACAGAAAAAGAGGCACGCAAGGAGGGAAGGAGCATAACCCAGAGAGCATCTCAGACCTCATCACGGGGTGAATTTGGCAGCATGCTCCAGCTTGCCTTCTCTTTAACCAT
This sequence comes from Anolis carolinensis, assembly GCF_035594765.1. Classification (NCBI taxonomy): domain Eukaryota; kingdom Metazoa; phylum Chordata; class Lepidosauria; order Squamata; family Anolidae; genus Anolis; species Anolis carolinensis. The sequence continues at coordinate 114,725,678 of NC_085843.1, forward strand.
GGAGCTGCTTTCTCCCATTCCATGATGCACAGCTACTTCTGGCGGGGTTCCGTGGTTAAAGGGAAGGTGAACTCGTGCATGCTTCTGGAGTGGCAACACAGTACACTTCCCATGTTGCACCAGGAACAATGGGGGGAAGCCAAGTAGTCAAAGCTTCCTCCCGTGGGATGGGGACTTGGGTGAGTCAAGCAATGGATACCGCATGCCCCCGATGGACACTGCCAGAATCACTATGTTCCGTGATGATTCCGGCAGCACATTTGATGAGGTTGTCAAACTCAACTCCTATCTATGCCTATTTTCCTAAAGATGAATCATACAACCATTAGAAATATTTTGTTAATATGTGCACAGCTAAGCAATAAAAAAATTCTTAGAATAAGATGTTAATTCATATGAATGATACCCCTGGATATTTCTTCTTACTTTTATACTTAAGCAAGTCCCTAGCTTTTTGAATACACAGTTTCTATATATTTTTAAAATATAATAACCATTGCAAAGCTATATGAAAAAGTGTTTCAAAGAAGAGAGTAAATCATTAAAACTCCAGATTGGATGTGCAACATTGATTAGCAGAGATCTTTGTCCAGTCTTTATTTGGAATAATGAAGCATGAAGGCTCCAATTGTCAACCAAGTTTTTAGGATACTGATTTTTATAATAACTGGTGGTGGTGATCGTGATGATAGTTATTTCTTGCTAGTACCCTATTAGTGACATATGTCAGTATAACTTGAATTACAATATGGAGTAAAAAAAAAAAGGGCAACATACAATGGCTGTACCTGGAAGTATAATACAGAGAACAAGAAGAAATGGTAAGCGTGACTGTCCGGTTAGGATTTCCTCCCATCTCCACAGTAGTCAGGGTGGTGGTATGTAAACCATACTGGGACTGATCCCATGATGAATCAGCCATGAGATAATGGGTTGGTTTAGATCTGCTCCATGGTAACCAAAATTTCAAGTGAGTGAAGAGACAAAATGGCTGCCACAACGTTTATATCACAACATACTTACCTTTAAGTCAGCATTGTTATGACATAGGTAGAGCATCCCTTATCTGAAATGATTGGGACCAAAAGCGTTTTGCATTTTGTATTTTATTTTGGATTTTGGAATGCTTGTATTCATATATATGTAAATATTGGAAATGGGATCCCAGTCTAAACACAACATTATTATTTTTTTCAAAAACCCAGTTGTGGTCCAGATAACATCTAATGACATACTTTTTGTTATTTGTTCAAAACATTTTACTGGCTTCAAACTTTTCCTCAATCTGGGCCAGAGACTGTATTTCTTAATGTTGTTTTAAGACTGGATTTTGGATGGTATTGTACCTTATTTTCCTTGTCATTCTAGTGTTCAAGGATCACTTGAAACTACTAAAACTTCCTCTTCCACTGCAGGTGTTAGGAAACCAGGAAAATGTATTCTTGCCAAGTAGTTGTGAATGGCTCCTATGCTTCTCATATATACATTTGAGTTTTGCACAAAATATCAGAGACTGTACCTCTTGTGTTTCATGCTCTTTTGGCCTAACTGTTTACAGGATTATGTGAGCCAACTGAGGATGTACTTCACGCCTAAGATGAAATGGAGTTTTGCCCATGAAAGCCTATGCTGCAATAAATCTGTTTGCCATTAAAAACATCCCAAGACTTGTTTCAGATTTACTAAATGGAACAGAGCAAAATCAAACCCAGCAGAATTGTTGCCATTGTAAATTTGTCAGTTTTTAAGGTGCTTTATATGTCTGTTTTTCTGTCCTGTGCACACTTGCCTAACAGGAAATCCCATTGAATACCTATGGAACTTGCCTTCTGAATTAATAGGCCTCAACTCAGTCATCCTTCCACTGGAAAGAAGTTAACACATCAAGAGTGTGCTCTGAATCCCAGGCCATAACTTTCCAACTAAGGCACTTTTTGCTAGAATCTTCCAGCAGGGGAGGCTCCTAGCACACAAGTGGGATCATAGCTCTGTTGGATTAGAAAACTTTCATGAGAATCTGAGTGGAAGGAAGGAGGTGAACTTGGGGAAGGTATATAAGTAACAGCAATCTGAGAGCCTTGCATATGATTCACAAACATACATATTAGTTAAGTGTTATTGCAGAGTCTAAAATACCACTTTCCACCACCACTTTCTAGCAAGGAAGACGTCGTATGAGAAGAAGCATCTATTCAGAAGGTTAAAGCCCACTGCTTTTCTTACTTTTCAGGTAGAAAAGTAATTGTTATGTACACAAACTCCTCAATGGGAACAATGTTTGTTCCCTAGTCACCTTGGCAGGGGTGCAATATGCATGCAGGGAAGGGGGGGATTCTAATTCCACAAATGATAAATTCAATGTCTGCCGAAAAAGGCAGTCACCTAATTGCACACTGAAGCAGAAGAAAGCTTTGCAAATGGTATACAATTTTCAAAGTGTTCCAAGCCTTAGGCAAAAGCCTTTCAACTGTGTCTAAAACTGAATGATAAAATATGTTGTACAAATTATCTGTGAACAGGAAACATGTGGTAGTGGCAGGGGACTGAAATATAACACTTGTAAAGAAATGGGAACTGCCAGTCATTTATATCCCCTTTCCCTTTTTCTTTTGGTTACAAGTTCCATCATTTCCTTTTTAAATGCAAGCTGACGTTCGAGTTTTTATAATAAGACATTTATCAGATCTTGCTGAGCCAATTGCTGCTTTTGTATTGTAAAAAAGGAAAGAAAGAACAACCTTAAAAAGACAACAGGAGAAGCTCAGCATGGAAGCGATCGCTCTTGCAGTGTCCCTTTCTTTGTAAAGTTTTTTTGATTTATCATTTTGAGTGAATGCACATGGAATGGAAAAGCCCGCAACTCTAGAAATCATGCATGAGATATCAGTCCGCAATCCTGAAGACCAAAGTAATCTAAAGTTTGAAGAAGGTTTCTCAAGTCTCTCCCCCCACAACATACTGAAAATGAGGGAGGAAGACTAATGTGCAATTGCTGTTCAACACGAATCCAAAAAACTCCTATTTGGAAAGATTGTTTCTGCTCCTTCACTCTTTAAATTCCTACCAGTAATGGTGTACTGTATGATAGCTCCTTTTTAAAAGATGTAATCTTCATCACCAATACCAACCACTGTGCGCTGTGGTGCTCATTGATGGATTTTTGATAGTTTTTTAAAAAAGTATCTGAGGAAATAGAATGAAAGCTTGCACTCTGTGCTTCTACTTCTGCCAAAAAAAATGTAAACTTTTTATCTCTTGGAAAGTGAGCAGAAAGCAGAGGGGGGGGGGGATCTGGGTAGGAGAAGTTTTCTTGTGGTTCTATAACCCCATCTTCATTTTCAGATGGGCCAATTTGCCCATCGTGCTCTGCTTCCCCTCCATTTTCGGAATGGATCCCTTCACAAAATGTACAGGCACTTCTGGTTGGACTCTGTGCCGAAAAGGGAAAGGAAGCAGTGCATGCTGAAACCTTCCCATGTTGCCTTTCCAGCAATGGGGGAAGCCAGGTGGTGACACTTCCTCCCATGGGATGAGGGGCAAGGTAAGGTGGGCCACGAGGGTTTTGGAGTGGCAGTTTCTCCACGTTTCCTGCCGGGAACCCATAGATTTGTCCCATATTGGGGTGAATCCATGGGCCTTTTTGATGAGGTCCTTTGTCCTTCTTTCCCACAAGGGAATTCAGATGCATTTTTCTCGCATTAAAAATATGTAATGCAAACATTATAGTATTTCTTTTATATAAATTTTAAGGCATATTTATTTGTATTTTTCAATTGTTTCAATTTTTGTTGTATGCTTTCAAGTCATTTACAACCTATGGCAACCCTAAGGTGAACCTATCTCAGAGGGGGTTTTTTTGGTCAAGATTTATTCAGAGTTGTGTTTTCTTTTGTCTTCTAAGGCTGAGAGTGTGTGACTTGCTCATGACAGAGTGGGAATTCAAACCCTGTTCTCCAGAGTCATTGTCCAATGTTCAAATCACTACACCATAACATTTAAAAAATGTTCTTGTGAGTTTATGTACCTTTTTGTTCTCTGGAATTTAGCACAACCAATGAAGTTTGTGAGGTTTTTCCATGGCATTATGTACTTTTTTTGGAACAAGTGTCAGGTAGCATAATAAGAGTGTGATAGAAGTCCGTTCCGACCCCGCAAGAATCGGTCTCCTTGGTTTACTGAGGAGCTCCGTGTGAAGAAACGGGAGAAGAGACGGCTAGAGGTTGTGTGGCGGGAACGCCGTGACGAGGAATCGAAATCAGCTTATAAGATTTTCAGAGAGTCTTACGAGCAGGCTATCACCGAGGCAAAAAATTCTTATTATGCTTCCTTGATAGCGTCTGCGAGCTCACACCCAGCACAATTATTTAAGATTATTAGATCCCTGACAGAAGTCCCTTCTGTCCCAAACAATAATGATCTTGCTCCTTCTGCTGAGGTTTTTCAGAGCTATTTCGCAAACAAGATCTCGCTTCTTTGCCAGGAACTCCCTGCCATGATAGATACAGTAAGTGAACTTGAGATTCCGTGGCCACTCGCTTGGCCCATCCTGGACCGGTTTACTCTGCTGGATGCAGAGGCTGTCGACAGGATCATGACTGCAGCTAGGCCAACGACCTGCTCCCTCGATCCGTGTCCTTACTGGCTAGTAAAATCCTGCCTAGATGGATTACGTGAACCTCTGTTGAATATAATAAATAGCTCCCTTGAGCAAGGAGTTTTTCCAGAGGGTTCAAAAGAGGCAATGGTATCTCCGCTGCTGAAGAAACCAGACTTAGAACGTTCAGTTCCCTCTAGCTACCGCCCAGTCTTGAATCTTCCATTTCTGGGCAAGGTGGTTGAGAGGGCAGCAGCGGAACAGTTGCAGCAGTTCCTCAATGACACAGCCGGACTTGATCCCTTCCAGTCCGGCTTCCGCAGGGGGCAAGGGACGGAGACTGTGTTGGTGGCCATCACAGATCAGCTTCGCTGCCAAAGGGATCAAGGCAGATCAGCGCTGCTCGTGTTATTGGATCTCACAGCAGCATTTGATACGGTCGATCACAATCTACTGACCCACCGCCTAGCCATGACGGGGGTTAGGGGGATACCCCTTAATTGGGTGTCCTCCTTCCTCCAGAATCAGGGACAGCGGGTGGTGAGGGGAGGGATGGTTTCTGAGTGATCTCCGCTAACTTCTGGGGTCCCACAGGGAGCTATTCTCTCTCCTCTATTGTTTAACATCTATATGCGACCGCTTGCCCGACTAGTGCGGAGCTTTGGGCTCGAGTGCCACCAGTACACTGATGACACTCAGCTCATTCTGAGGATGGAGGGCCAGCCAGACTCCGTACCCGATAGTTTCCATCAGTGCCTTGAGGCCGTTACTGGATGGTTGCGTGCCAGCAGGTTGAGGGAGAATCCAGCGAAGACGGAGATCCTTTGGCTGGGCCGTCCGGGTGGGAGGGAGATCCAGCTGCCTACCCTGGATGATGAGACACTACGTCCGTCATCTTCTGTAAAAAGTCTGGGTGTCTTATTGGACCCTCTGCTCACAATGGAGGCCCAGGTCTCTGCTGTGAGCAGATCTGCGTTTTTCCATCTACGTCAGGCTAGGCGACTGGCTCACTACCTATCTAGGAACGACCTGGCTACGGTGATCCAGGCGACGGTCATCTCGAGGCTCGACTACTGCAACGCCCTCTAGATTGGCCTTCCTCTGTCAGTGATCCGGAAACTGAAGCTGGTGCAGAATGCGGCAGCTCGTCTTCTCGCCGGGGTGCCGGCGAGGTGGCATATCACCCCAATTCTACAACAGCTGCACCGGCTACCGATTGAGTACCGGATTACTTTCAAGATACTGGTTCTAACTTTTAAGGCCTTACATGGTTTGGGGCCGGTGTACCTGAGGGCCCGCTTATCTCCCTACCAACCCCAGAGATAACTTCGGTCCAAAGACCAAAATTTGCTTGAAGTGCCTAACATACGGACTTATCATTTGTCTTCCATTAGGCAGAGAGCCTTCTCGATTGTAGCCCCTCATTTATGGAATGCCTTGCCAGTTGAAACTCAAACTATCCGAGACCTACTTGCCTTTTGCAAAGCCTGCAAAACTTTGCTCTTCCAACAAGCTTTCAATAGGTGAAAAACTCGGGGCTATATCTGTTTTTATTGTTGTTTTTATTGTTGTTTTTATTGTTTTTATTGTTATTTTAAAGCTAAGTGTATTGTTTTAATCTATTTCTGTAAATTGCTCCGAGCCAAACTGGGAGTAGCGGTATAAAAGTCTAATAATAAATAAAAATAAAAAATAAAATATAAAATTGATATTTGCAGTAAACATCAGTCTCAACAATTTCCATTGCTATTTTTGGGTATATATAACAACCACAGACTGAAGATTCAATTAGCTATAACCTTAAACTATACCTCTGAATAGCCCTGCATAGGATTTTGTTAAAACTAGTCTCTCTCTCTCTCTCTCTCTCCCCCCCCCCTCTCTCTCTCTCTCTCTCTCTCTCTCTCACACACACACACACACACACACACACACACACACACACATTTGACCTAAGGAAGAGCATCACATTCAGTTCCCTCATATCCTAAGGTGCAAAGAAGTCTAGACCACACAGGCAATTTCAGCTCCTGAGGCTGAAAATATCATAACCCTTCTCTCATTTTTGCCAATAGTAAAAATATATTCAAAATAAACTGTGCTGCTTTTTCATGATATTCAACAGAAAAGCAGAAAGAACTGGAAACAGTTTGCATTGTACTAGTATATATTGCCTGAGGCAGCTTATCTTGATCTGCCTACTGGTAGGGCTGGCTGTTCATTTTAGTGCGATTGCTCCAAATAATTTCTTTAAAAATAATTCTAGGCCAGTATCTCTCATCATTTATGGAAATGGTTTCCCCTTTTTAGTGTTGTATGGTAATTATGCCATTTCCTCCATATGGATAGACAACATGGATTTTTCTCAAACGTTGTTTGATATGTAAAAAAGCTGGACAGTAATAAGGACTTGTTCTTGATCATGCATTTAATTTTATCTTTACTGTTGAAATTATTAAGTTGTCTTAAGCACCATTTCACCCATAATTGGTAGTTTCACTGCTGTCTTTGTGGTAAGGATAAGACCTTGATATTGCAGTGACATGAATTTCAGGGGTGTTATAGAGATGAAGGAATGAGAAGTAAAAAATACATTTTAAATAAAAAATAGAATGTTATGATTTTATACATATCTTTTCAGTATCACTACTCCATAGGTGTTTCTTCTTATAAAATATCTTTTGATTTATCTGTTCTGTTTTTCCTACTTAGTGCTTCCAGCATCTTGCTTTCCAAATTCTTCAGATTATTGTACATGGTTGTTTTCTATCTATAAGTATAGATGTCTGTGTATCTATTTGATATTATGTTTCTTTAAATCAATGATTCCCAACCTCTTTTTGACCAGGACCCACCTGACCAAGGACCACTTTGACCAGGGCCCACTATGACCAGGACCCACTTTTACCAGGGACCACTTTGACCAGGGACCACTTTGACCAGGAACTCTCTCCAACATTAGTACCAAAAGGGGCTAAGCTGGTCAGCTCTGTGGAAAGGAGCGGAAATAAAATAAAATAAATAAAGAGGAAGGAGGTTGGTTGACCAGATTTTTTTTCTCACGGCACACCCAACAGGAACTAATTAATAGTGTTCTGATTTATCATAATCCCATTGATGGCTGTTGAATTTAGACCACAGAATCATAGAATAATAGAGTTGGAAGAGACCTCATGGGCCATCCAGTCCAACCCCCTGCCAAGAAGCAGGAAATCGCATTCAAAGCACCCCCAACAGATGCCCAACTAACTTCTGCTTAAAAGCCTCCAAAAAAGGAGCCTCCACCACAGTCCGGGTGAGAGAGTTCCACTGCTGAACAGCTCCTGATGTTCAGGTGAAATCTCCTTTCCTGTAATTTAAAGTAAACCCCAATGTATTTGAAATATTATTTAGCTTTTCCTGCATATCTAACTTATTCCAGGAAAATCATGGAAAAGGTAATTTCTTTTATATATGTTAGTCTCTGGGTGTGATACTTGCTTTTTATTGTGATTCAATATGATAAACAATTAAAAAAACTCACTGGACACATTTGATAGGCCCCTTTGCTATTGTGTCACTTTGTTCAAGAGCTTTACTTTAATTACATCTTCTGAATTTTTGAATTTTATTCTCCAGTGACCTATTCTTATTTTATCTGTGATTTTTGGCCATTTTAGCCAAGGTTGCCAAAATTTCTCACAAAATGTATAGTCTTATTTCTATTCTCACTGTTTTTGTATGAATAAGTTCATTTTCTCCTCACCTGTGGCATACCTAGTATATTTGACACCCAGTATGGATTATTTTAAACATCTTTTTAACATTTTCAATAATAATTATGAAATAAAACAAACAATAATAATAGCCACAAAGGAAACACATACAGTGAAAATTCTATTTCATAGAATCAAGAGTAAAGACTGTTAGTCTCACAATTTTCATTGAACATTGGCAAGGTTCAAATAGAAGTAGGCCATATTGGATCATCTTGATAGTTTTTTAGTGTGGGCTAGCTTGGGGACCCTGCAGTGTCTGGGTTATTTGAGAAAGGCATTGTTCATTTTGGTATGTTAGGAAATATCATTTGGTCCAGATCTCTCATTGGCTGGGTTCAGTGCTCTCTGGATAAGGGTGAACTACAACTCCCAGATTCTCAAGGCAATAACCTCCAAACTCTTGATGGTGTTTGCAGTTGGCCATGTTGGGTCTGTGTGCCAAGTTTGATTCAGATTCATCATCAGCTAATTTTAGTGCTCTCTGGATAAGGGTGAACTACAACTCCCAGATTCTCAAGGCAATGACCTCCAAACTCTTGACAGTGTTTGCAGTTGGCCATATTAGGTCTGTGTGCCAAGTTTGGACCAGAGCCATCATCAGCTGGATTCAATGCTCTCTGGATAAGAGTGAACTACAACTCCCAGATTGAAGAGCAATCACCCCCAGTGTGTATATGCACAGTTGTCAATATTGGGGTTATGTGCCAAGTTTGGTCCATATCTGACGTTGGCTGGGTTCAGTGCTTCCTGAATAAGGGTGAACTATAGCTCCCAAAATCAAGGTCAATGCCCACAGTATGATCAGTTGGTCATGGGGCTTATCTGTGCCAAGTTTGGTGTCAGTCCATTGTCGGTGGGGGTTACAGTTTTTATGGATGCAGGGGAACTATAACTCCCAGAAAGCAACGTCAATTTTCCCCAAACATCTGTAGTATGTTCTAATGGACATGGGGTGTCTGTGTGCCAAGTTTGGTTCAGGTCTGTCATTTGGGTCACAGTGGTCTGTGGATGTTGGATCTGCCTAGGGTGAAGGTACTGCAAATCCATCATACATGGTTCATCTTCCCCCAAAACACACCAGGACATACAGCGTGTCATGGGGGGTCTGTCTGCCAAATTTATTCCAGGTCCATCATTCATAGGAGACTCAGTAACCATCTGAAATTGGCTCTAAAGTAGATGAAGGTACTGCATATCCCATTATCTGTGGTCCATCCTCCCCCAAACCTCACCAGGATGTAAAGTGGGTCCTGTAGAAGCCAAACTGGGTGAAGGTACTGCAAATACTATCATTCGTGGTACGTCCTCCTCCACACCGCACCAGGATGTAAGGTGGGCCACATTGGGTCTGTGTGCCAAGTTTGGTTCTGATCCGTCATTTGTGGGGGTCCCGGAAAGTAAAATTGAGGATTCAGGAAATGTATGTTAGAAAAAAATAGCATCTTTTCAGCAGAAAACCTTAGACTGAGGATAGGAAGGAAGAGTAGTTAAGGGCCCTTCCACATATAACCCAGAATATCAAGGCAGAAAAATATCTACTTTGAACTGGGATATCTGAGTCCACACTGCCATATATTCCAGTTCAAAGCAGATAATGTGGGATTTTATCCAGCTGTGTAGAAGAGGCCCAAGTAACTAATACATCCCCTCTATAAAACAGGGTATGTTTTATAGAGAGTGTCTCCAACTACATTGCTTTGTGAAAGGGACTATGACTATTAAAACCACATCTCCATTTCTAATTTCACTACATTTCCTGTAATGATCCTTATTTGTATTCCAAGCATAATTCTCTAACAACAACAAGCATTTTTCTGAAATTTTACAGATTACACATTTGTAAACATCTTTATGATACATGATATTTTTTATGATCTGAGCTCAGAATTTAGGATGGGAGGCAATCCCACCATGCCAGGACTTATCTTTTACTGACAGCTATCCATCTGAAACACATATGGTATATCTTTATTAATGAGGATCACTCTTATGTTACCTGTAATTTCCATTGCAATAGCTCACAAGAACGATAAACCAACTTTTAAAAAAATCCAAAAATAAACTTTGAACAGATGAGAAGTAAAGCACTGAAAGCCTACCATCATGTAGCAACACAGGGCCTTCAAAAGCATATTTGGATGATTATGCTAAATGGAGTAAGTTGTTGCTTCGGGAGATAAGGAGTAAAAAAAAAATCACTGAAAATCAGATGGAAGTACCTTATTAAAAATGCCTTCCATCCAATTTGCAACAAAGCTTCATTTTTTTTTTAACCAGAAATTCTTTCCCCACAATGTTGCAGCTTTTTTGGTTGCTGTCAAGGGCAAGGTGGAGAAGACAGCTTCCGCTCACCCTTTTTGCTGATATTTCGCTGTAAGTAACTCTTTTTGTTTTCTGCTTTTTCAGAGTGAATCTGATTGAACTTTTATAGGGCCAAGGCAAGAAAAAATTACTATTCCAGGGAAGTCACAAAAAGAAACAACCGGATGATTTAAACAAGTGCATTACCTGTCACACCACAAATGTTTTTAGGAGATGACTATGAGTTCAAAATGGAATAAAATGTATCTTTCAAGCAGCAGAGACTGGGAATGAAATTGCCACAAGAACTGAATTGGGTGTTGACTGATACCAGATGTTTCAGAATGTAAATAACCACTATTACACAGGGAAAAAATGCTTAGAAGTTGACTATTAACCTGCTATAAACTATTATTTTGAAAAAGGTCTTTGCTTAGGCTACACTTCCCAAATTCTGAAGCACCTTGGGCAAAGTTCATGCTGGTCAGAAGATACTGAAAAGTTTAGTCTAACAACATGTTTTCTAAGATCTAAACATAATAAACAATTGAAATACTGAAATACATAGTTTTGCATTCCACTCTTCAGATAAGGAATCAGCAAATTTTTGTATGTAATATTTGACTGTGGATTGTTGGAGTTCACGTATCATGAACCTGACAGCCTTGTCTGTAAGTTTATGGTACCGATACAGCATGCTACAAATCTGAAGCCTGCACTAATCCTATGGGATCTATGTAAATTCTACGTTATAGTTTATTTTTTAAAAAGATGCACCAATGTCTCTGTGCTGATATACTCTCAACGTTTGTGTGGATATGGACAGAAATGCATGCAATGATCACTAACTGAATACCTAAATGATTGATTTCTACACTGCCCTTGTCCAGATTGATATACAAAACATATAAGTTTGAAATAACAAATCTATTCCTTAAAATACAAGTGAACAAGAAAGGTAACCATCACACATATGGTAAAACTGAAATGTGACAAACGAGCAGAAGAAAACAACATCAACAACCAGTTTTAAGTGTCATAACATGATTGTTTTGGTACTCCAAAAGTTTGTTTTGGACATATTTGACCTTTCTTAGGAAGAATATTTTAAAGAGGGTGGTGGGCACAATAAATGGCCTTTATTTTATTTATGTACAATGTACGCGCACTACTCACAGAATTGCCTCATTTGAAGATCTTATTGTATGGGCAGGTTGGCAATGAAGTCAGCACCTTACTTCAGAAGTGATCCTTATCATATATAGACAAAGCAATTCTTTTTAAAATTGTATAATTCTAGCTAAACAGTGATCACAATTCCAGTTGTTAAAATATTGATGTCCATAAGGGAGCTTATATGATCACGGATCATTGGAGCCAGGACAAGCCCATTGCAACTCCTGAAAAAGTAATGCCCTTGAGTGTATCATTTCAATTCTATTGCCACATTACTGACATTTTCAAGAAAGAGTCAAATTTGTTTACATTTCTTGAAGTTGTTGTCAATAGTTGGGTTGCATTCCAAAGTGTGCTAAAATTTCCAAATGTGATTAAAGAAAGAACAGAGTATTTTCACACAGCTTTTGCTAAGTTACAATACTAAGGTTACGATCATGATAGGCAAGTCTTCTATCTTTTTTTTTTTTTTGAAAGAGAAAGGCTGAGCCTTAGCAATAGCAGTAATGCTTATGGTGCACATAGGATCTAATTAATGTCATAGTGCCCTTAGATATAATGCAAGGTTGGGGAAATCTGTCAGTTTTGTTTTCTGCTACTTTCAGATGTTTGAACTATGGGTTTATTTATAAATCCTATTTTTAAACAAAGGAAGTGAATTGAAGCTCTGTAGGGATAGCTATTCCCTATTTAAAGAATGTGACATTGTATCTCTGGTCAGTGTTAACGCTGAGTGCTAAGATTCTGCGTTGGGAAACCTCACTATGATGACAGAGATCAATCAGCATAGCTATGTTTTCAGATGTGAAAACCTATCTTAGAAGCAAGGCAGTTGCGCCAACATAGGAAGTTCCAAAATATAGGTTTGTTAATGAAGAGGTATTTTGGAAAGCATTGAGTTGCTTTGCAACTCACAGCTACAGCTTGGAAGATCCCCGTGGGGTTTTGTTACAATTGTTTGTCATTAAATGCATCACGATGGACTTCATTGCACGAGCCTCTTATTCCACTAGTCTAATTAATGATACTGGATGTATACCAGGTTGGGTATCCTTGATATCACACTTCTCTTCAATTGTGCAATGGCATTGATTTGCCATTTTGTGGTCCCGCAACCATACCTCTGCACACTGTCATAACCGTGCCTTCATGTCATAACCGTGCCACCACTGTTCCTTTTTATTATTTTTAGCACAGTTGCACAATTCCAGCATTCCAGAAAAAAGACAAATATAACTTTAAAATATATATCTATATCAATAATAAAAGTGAAAACCTGTATGTGTGTATGTGGCACAGGTGTCTGCTCACACAGACAGCCTCCGGCCTCCACAAATAGGCTACAGTTCCCAGTGCTAAGGAGACATCAAGTCACTCCCTTCCACTGACATTGCGGTTACAGCTAGCTCCATGAACATGTAGCCCAAACCCTGTCAATGTCCTTCCCAAACACTACGGCCTACCACCCAAGGAATGCTTTCATTTGGGGACCATTTCATCGAGATTTTACATTTTCCTCCATCACAGGCAGGCATCCCAGGGTTCTCCATTGGTGTGAATACCTGATATGCCCAGATTTGAATACTGGTGGGTTTTGGGGGGAATTGGCCTGGACATTTGGGAGTAGTAGGTACTGGGATTTATAGTTCACCTGCAATTGAACCCCATTGACCAAACTTGCTACACAGAGTCCCCATAACCAATAGAACATATTGGACAAGTTTGGGGAAAGGGGACTTATAGTTCACCTGCATCCAGAGAAACAGTGACCCCCACCGACAATGGACCGGGACCAAACTTCGCACAGAGAAGCCTCATGACCAACTGAACATACTACAGGGGTTTGTGGGAATGGGCCCTGATTTTGGAAGTTGTAGTTCATCTGTATCCAAAGACCATTGAACCCAGCCAATGACAGATCTGGACCACACTTGGCACACAGACTCAACATAGCCTACTGTGGATACTGACAGATGTTTTGGGACAATTGCCCTGGGAATCTGGGAGTTATAGTAGTTCACCCCCATCCAGATAGCACTGCAGCCAAGCGATGACCAGCCAATGACAGATCTGGACCACATTTGGTATACAGACTCAAAATGGCTAACTTTGAATACTGGCAGGGTTTGGGGAGGATTGACCCACAATTCTGGGAATTGTAGTTCACCCACTCCAAACATAACATTCAAAGACAAAGAATGCCTTTTTCAAATAACCCGTGCACCGCCGGATGCCTGTCACGCCCGGGCAACAAGAGCACTAAGAACCGACACATGGAGGCCAAAAACTATCTAATATCTTTATTAAGGAAATATGAAAGAATAATAAAAACAAGTAGGAAATATAGTCCAATAAAAGACCTTTCAGGAAAGGTCAGAAATAGTCCAAAATTATATTGTCCAATATTTTATATTAGAGTCCAAAGTTGCAATCCAAACCGAAACACACTCTATTTGCAAGCAATAGAGTGGGGAAGCGTCCAAATTCTCTCCAAAGTTCAAAGTAAGTCCACAGCAAGAACTGGAAATAAGGCTTGATACTAGGAACAAGGTCCAAGGCTGGAAACAAGGCAAGATAGTTCGTGAATACTTGGCTAGACAAGGCAAGGCAAAGGAACTGGAGTTGCGGACTTTGCGAAGTCCACACTTGGTTGGAACCACGAAATCACTCCCGAAGTTGATCTGTTGACTCCGCACGGAATCCTTCGTGTCGGGCACTTTTAACTCAGTCTCATTTCTCTGCAAAGCAGGTGTCCTGAGCTTCCTTTCCCAAGGGAAAGGAGAACGAAACACATCTCACTCCAGATGCGTTCCTCCCTAGAATTTCCCAGGGGAACATGGCTAATTAACGTCTTGTTTAGCTGTGAGTCTCAAGCTCCTCCGAACCTGCTCTTTCTCACCCCTGCCCGCCGCATAGAACTGTTTCCTGGGAAAAGGAGGGGAGGCAGTGGGAGAGACCCGTTCATCAACAACAGGCATCTGGAAAGATTCCGGCTCTTGCTGAGCCAGCAAAAATCCCCTGCTTTTGTCCTCATCAGCCACAATGGCGCTGGGATCAGGACTCCATGGCCCATGAGACATCACAATCCCCAAGCTAGTATAAAATAAAAGAAAAGCAGAAAGGGAGAGGGGGGAAGAATATAACAACAACAACAACATTGACAAAATCACGATCTGCCAACTGCAAAAGGCCACCCTACTGGGATCTGCACGCATCATCTGAAAATACATCACACAGTCCTAGACACTTGGGAAGTGTTCGACTTGTGATTTTGTGATACAAAATCCGGCATATCTATCTTGCTTGCTGTGTCATACAATAATAATAATAATAATAATAATAATAATAATAATAATAATAATAATAAATAATAATAATTATTATTATTATTATTTTTGTACCCCGCCTCCATGTCCCCGAAGGGACTCGGGACATCTTACATGGTGCCAAGCCCGAATGACACAGTTTAAAATGTAATTACATAAAAATGCAATTCAGCAATGTAAGACAGGATAAAACAACATTATAACAATATGTAAAAAGGCATCGGAATCCTGTCTCCTCACATCACTTTACTGCCAGCTACCAGCACAGAAGCAGAAGGAACCCATTGCTACTTTTTGTTCAAGTAGCAACTCAACAGGCTACAAAGTGAGACAGTCATTTGCTTGGGGCCCAAACATGAGCTAGATTACCTGAAGGTGAAAGTATTCACAGCATTTCTCAAGATTATGAAGACTTTGTCCAAAGTCTTTGATGAATGTTTAAGGGAATAAACACATTTGCAAGAATAGGGCTTCATTAATTATTTGTGAGCAAAAAGGGGGGGGAGGGGGCAGCTCTATTCACAATGAATATTATTTGCAGTGCATAATTCTGCCAGTTCTAATTATTTAACACCTGTGGAGGAGATAGAGGCAAATAGATATTCAAATATGGAAGTTGCCTCTTTTCTGCCTACAAAAAATCCACAAAAGAAGAGAAAGGGAAAGACTGTCCTTGAAAGCTTTAATTGGCAGCTAGTTTATCCACCAGGTGACATGATTAAACTTGTCTACCATTAATCCATCTCTCCTTCTCTTTCTTTAAAGACATGTGATGCATGAATGACTGTGGCTTCGTCCAAAGGAGGAGGTTGGGAGAAGTTATGCCTCCAAATGGTGCTAGGAGAAAGTACCCCAGGCATTAGCTGCTTGTTCTCTGTGGCAGATACAAAACAAAACATGTTGCACATTTATGTATCTTTCTTCTGTTTCCTCTGATGGGATTTCATTAAATGTTGAACATTATCTGTTTTCAACATTCTTTTTTTTCCAAACAGCAAAGATATACTTACACTCCATTCAATTTGTGATCTAATAAGGGATGTAGTGGTATGGTAACTTTTAAATGTGGTGTCCCTGAATGATGGGCAAGAAATTTCACCTGTTCTTAGTGCTACCTCAAGTTGCACCTTGAATTGCTACTACAGGATGGATCCTGGGTATTCAATTCAGGCATGGGCAAAGGAGACAGGCTGAGAGTTCTGTTTCAGGCCAGAAACGTATAGCATTTACATGGTTGTTTTTTTTTTTTTTTTAAGTACAGTGTAAGCCACATATCAATAGGGGATCTGTTCCTGGACTTACTAGGGAAATGGGATACTGGATATAACAGTGAAACCTATTGAAATTATCCACTTTCTGAGGCCTGAACTGTGGTTTATCCTCAATTTTTACTTATTGTAATAGAGACTGCAGCCTAGCTCAGGCCCCTCTTGGTGACTAGGTGCTGGGAAGTGTACCTTTCTATGGCTGTCCTTTTCTCACTCTTTCTCCAACATCTGTGCCTTTAATTTCTTCTTGAAAGCTTTCCAGAGAACTCTTAATGCTACGAACAAATAGCAGGCGAGGCTGCTTGTTGCCACCAGTTATATTATATGTACAGTGTTCCCTCACTTATTGCTGGGGTTAGATTCCAGGATCATCCGCAATAAATGAAAATCTGCATAGGGACGCTATATTTATTTTAATATTTATACATTTTTTAGTAGTTATACACTATTTTAAGTCTTTATCAACCAATCATGTGTTGATAAATTGCCTCCTTCTCCTCCCATTGCCACTTGGGCTCCTTTTCTCTCCCTTTGGCTTCTTCTTCCTCCCTTCCTTGGGCTGTAAATTGTATTTTTTATGATTTATAATAGTCTTTTAGAGTTTATTGAAAAACCGTGAAATAGCGAATCCGCGAAAAGTGAACCGGGAAGTAGTGAGGGAACATTGTACAGTTGCTGCCACCAATTACAACATATATCTCACTGCTCCTTGGCGCCAGCACGCAGAGCCACCCAAAAATGGTGGGAATCTGACTTATAGAGCGATGGTTATTAAGCAGACAGACCACCTCCTTATATTAATAAACAAAAAGAAACACTGAAGACTTGAGGTGAAGTAAAAACAAAATTGTGTAATTTATTGAGAACTAATACATAAAGGTTGTGTATTGGTTACAGAAGAATAAGAGGCTGGTTACTTAAAATAAAATGGTTCTTTAACTTGGCTTCTATTGAAACTGTTCCCTCACAAGAGAACAAAACAGGCTTTTAAAAACCTCTCAGACCTCCTTTCCAGGGGTTATAATAAACACTCTAACACTTAGAGGCTCACTATAATAATCTAGCACTTCTCCCCGAAGGCTAACTTAACCTTTTCCCTCAAAGAGGCTCTTTACTAACAGCTCCCAAACTCTTCCTTCCTTTCTCTTCAAACTCCACTCCCTGACTGAATAAACTCTCTGACTGAATATCTCTTTCTGCCTCTCTGGTGCCGCCTACCTCCTGTTGCTAGGGAACTCCCTCCAACTCCATCAACCAATCAGACTCCACTACCATATATGGAGGGGCCTGATCTCTCCTCCCATTGCCTGGCTCTGCCTTTCCTAGCAAGGCCTAGAACTGTCTTTACACACCAACCCTGCAAGGTAGGCCTAATCCGTTACATATACATACATTGCTTTGTGTAGAGAACTGTGGACTAGCCTAGGACAAGGAGGGGGATTGCATTACGATGAAGTGTCCAAACGATGCCTCATGATAATGCACATTAACTTGGAATAAACCTGGAAATTTCTGGGTTTAAAAAACAATTCCAAAAATCCGGACCTTTCAGGAAGGTCCACATCTCAAAACCTCAATTGCATCATGTTCAGGCACAACGGAGCAAAGGAGACTTCCAGACTCAGCTGTGCCCACCCCCTCACATGAAATTGGCATTTTAAACATGGATTTCATGTGAATTTTGGCCAGTGAAGAAAGGCCTTGAATCTATGGGAAAATTCAGACTCTCTGTGAGTGATAATGGAGGGATCAGGAGAGGAAGGAAGAACCCTTGCGAGGAGGGCTCACTGGAAGATTTATACAGGAAGAGAATCAGGGAGATTGATGAGGAGTCTTCTGAGGAAGATTCATGTGGGGACTTGGGAGGGGATCGTGAGCTGGAAATGGATGCTGAGGAACCAGTGGTGATGGAGGAAGTTGGCATAGATTGGGCACGGGCTCCGGAGGATCTTGGGGAGAAATCTGGGTCCATGGATGTTGTAAATGCTGGAGAGGCTTGGGTATCTTCAGAAGCAGATCCCACATGGTCTGCCTGGAGGAATGAGGGTAGTTCCACAGGTGTGGATAGAGTTGGGTGTGGGCAGGATGATCTTGATTCTGATGAGGAGTTTGGGACGCCTGATCCAAGGGCGTTGGCTGTTTGGAGCTCAGATTCTGTTGAGGTGTTTGGGACACCTGATCCTAGGGCGTTAGAGGTTTGGACGCCCAAGGAAACCTAAAAAAATTGGGGATGTTGGGTCACTATGCTTTGCGTGTGGCAAGGTGTTGCTGGGCGCCATTGGGTTTCCTGTACGTGATTCTGAAGACTGGCTTGGGACTTTGCAACAGATGTAAGTTTGATCTGGGTTATTCTGCAATGGAGGGCTGGAATTGTGTGGGTTTCCCTGGACTGCACTGTTATTACTATTTTGCATTAGCTGCTGTTCGCCTCAGTTGTCTTGGCTCTTTGTGCCATTCCTTGACGTGGACCTTCTTGTGACGACTTCACTCCTTGGACCTTGGACTGGAACTCAACCCGGCTTATCTCTTCGCTCCCAAACTCGGCTTGGCATCGTTCCTGTCTCTGTGGCTGTCTACTGTTGCTGACTACTGCCTTTGTTCCCGACCCTGACGCGTTCTCCTTATCCCGACTTCGGACCGGCTTGACTACGCTACAGCACTCTGCTCCTTTAACTCCTGGCTCGGCGTTTGTCTCTGCAGCAGTTTGCCACTAACTCTTCAGCGTCTTCCAGTTTCGCTTGTTTTTGCCGCTCACAGCAAAGAGCTTTTTAGCCCGGTTTGGGTTTTTGTTTCAGTTTGGAATCGCTGTTGTACTTCTGGGTTTTGGGAAAGTTTTTGGGGCTTCATAACTGTTTGCCTTTGTTTGTTTTGCCATTTTAAGCCCGTTTGGAGCTTTTGGACTGAGTTAAAGTACTCTATGTCAAATCCGGATTATATCTCTGGTTAATCCGGATTATATGCCAATTAATGCTTTTGGCGCTTTTCCTGCTTTGACTGCCTAATAACACTGGAGTTTAAGTGTTTCAAGTCTCTGTTAATTTACTGAACTGTTTTTGGACTATTACTTTAATAAACTATATTTTGGCTCTCAGTTGGCGTCTGACCTTTGACAATCTGAAAGACTACCAGTATATCTCCCTATATCAACCTGCCAGAACCATTTTTCTCCATCTTGCCACCATCACTGGCTCACTTGGTGAGGACATGAGAGAGCCTTCTCAATGGCTGCTCCCACCATCTGGAACTTTGTTCCAGGAGGGACTGCATGCTGTCCTTTCTGACAATTGAAGCTTTTTTATTTAAGCAAATTATTAATGTATAAACAGGGGTGGCTTTTTATTGGGTAGCTTGATATATCTCTTTAATTTTTGTATCATTTTAATCGATTTTAGACTGAAATATATGATTTTAATTGTTTTTACAGTCATATCCATGTTTTAACATATTGTTTTTGTAAGCCACCTAGAGTCCCATTCTGGGAGAAAGGCAGCATATAAACTAAATAATAATAATACAAATGATTAATTTTTTATCACAATGCAATACACAAACAATTACCATACAACTAGACTTTTTTCATTAGAACTTTAAAAACATTCAGAGGAAGATCTTCCTGTTAATAATGTCACAGCCACTTGGAAAAGCCTAAAAAGCCAGTAGACAAATGTAATGAAACAGAGGATGCTGCATAGTCTAATATAAAAGCTATTTTCTTTTTTGCCTAAATTTGAGAATTGTTAAAAACCCACAATTTCAGAGGAACAGAGAATAACATAAAGATTTTACTTTAGCTTTGTTTCATCAGTTCACTCTTGAGGTTTCTTCTTATCTATATAATTTTATGGCATTAGGAACTAGTTTCAAAAAAAAGTATTATGACTATTTTCTTAGGATCTTCTTCCCTTTCTAAGAATTAATTCATATTTAGTGAAGGGGGTTATCGCTATTTATGCTGGTCACTGCTTGGTAAGGCTTCTTTTGCTATTCAAAAGGAATATTAATCATATCTACAACTGTATCATTTGTTATAATGATGAATGTAACTAGTTTTCCATGTGCTAGCTAGAGTCTCCCCCATTTTTTATCTTGTGGAGATTTTAAAATTCATTATCCTGTAATTTTCTGTCAGCCCCCAAATTTCTAGAATGTGAGAGTGAGTGAATGACAATTTTTCACACCTAGAACTCTTATACTAGCTGCATATGATTCTACACAGACACTATAATCCAATTTAGAAGTGGATTAAAACAAATTGTTTTCATTGTGCAATGCTTATACAAATACTGCAAGAACTAGTTCCTGGCTGGGATGGTGGCTACAGTATCTGGTGATAGCAAATTGGAGGCAAACACAGGAATCCATGGTACTGTGTTTGCATTTGTTAAATGTCCATGGCAGCTTTGCTAGTTCTGTTTCTCTGGATGACCAAACTGTATTTCTAAATGTACGATTGCAGTTTTAAGTTTCTGCAACTCTAGACATTTCTGGACTGAAGGAAAATTTCATTGGGGAGGTAGAATTCTTATGGGGGAACAACACCCACATTCTGAGGAGAAGTTTCCTGCAAAATCCCCCGCCTCAAAAAGCAAACAAACAAACAACAACAACAACAACAACAACAACAACAACAACAACAACAAAATCAACCATATTCAAGAAGGTATGCAGGATCATTCTAAGTCTGGCTAAATTTTTCAGCCACCCCTGTATATATTTTGTGGATTACTGCTGTCGTTGTTGTGTCTACATTCCTCGTAGGTTTTACAAGATGCCTGTTGAATTCTAAGGCAGAAAACCACCTTGATTGCATCCTTTATATGAAAGCAAGGACTGTATTACACCCGTTTTGTCTTTGAAATTGCCTTTAAATGTAAACTTCACAGAGGAGAATTGAATCTGGAATAAGGCTCTTAGCAGAACACCTTGAACAAAGCAAAATCCACATGAAATAGTCAGGTGCAGAAACAATTAAAGCTGCAGGACCATACAAAAATATAATATAATAAAAATATATAAACAATCTAGATAGAATCCTGAATAAAGTAATGTGTTGCTTACCACTTTAGAAGGTTTTTCTCCCTGGGGAATAAAAGGACGCTGAAGAGAAACATTAATACAAACGATGCTTTCATGATCATCTTACCCACTTTGCTTTTTTCTTTCCATTGGCATATCATAGCTGCACGCGCTCCTCTTCAGAGTCACTGAGGCTTTCATATGACTTTATATTTCAAAGCTACAGGTGGTCTACAAGTGTTGTACTTCAAAGAGTGTTTTGATTAAATGAAACAATGTTTGTGTAATATGGATCCCCAGATCTTTGAACTTTCCCCATTCAATTCATCCTACAAAAATTCAATTAGAGAAGATCAGAGGGACCCAGTGCCACCCTCAGTTTGCATCTGTCACTCAAGTTTTTCTTATCAAATAACTTCAAAATGAAACCCAAGGCCAAAAATGTTGTTGGGATATAATAAAAACAATTACCCCCCTTCCCAATTTGCCAGTTATACTTTTTCCAGGTAATAACAGCACCCACAATAGTACGGACCATTTCTGAAATGACTATAAGCATACCTTATCATCTAAATCAGAGATAGGGGCTCTTCAGATATTCTGAACTGCAACTCTCATCATCTCAATTGGCTATGACCCCTATAATCCCATCAGTACAAAAGCAACATCTGAAACATGGAAGGATCAGATGCTAGATCCCATTTTGTTCAGTCATTAGGCTTGCTCAAAAGACAAGTCCTACCCCGATGGCAGTAGAGTGATGGTTTGCCTATTAAAAACAAGGCATCTTTTCTATATTCCATAGTTGTTATTAAAGATAAGATTTCCAAGTAGCTCTGGAGCACTGTAAAAGCAAGTGAACACATTTTATTTGATTTTTATTCACATCTTAAAGGGACCTTTTTACTGTCTTTCAGAGAAAAAAAATTAAATTGTAGTTTACAACACAGATGAATATTAAGAACAGTATGAAAAGCACATAATTGAAATAAGATTTAGAGAAAGGAAAAACAAAAAGGACATCATATGACAATTTTAGGCACTGAATTGAATAGCCTTTCTGGGGGAACGGGGACTTAAAATGCCCATGCACCTTGGTTAACATGGCCCCCATTCAACCAGCATTTGTTTTCTGCCCTGCAACTGATTTTGTATTCCTGATATTGCAAAATAAAGAACAAGAAAATGTTTGTTGACTTTTATTTTAAAATATAGCTCAGAACCAGTGAAAACTCTGCGGGCCTTGCTCCTGGAACCCCACCACATATCTTTTACCAAAACGTAGTTTGCCTGCATCATGCCCATTTACTTTCCTCTCCCGTTTTTAAATCATGCAATCCATTTGGTACAGGAGTACCAAATACAGGAGTGTATTACCCGATACCACTTGCTACTTAAAGAAACAAAACAAAACAAAACAAAACCAACAATAGCAATGTTATAATAACATTCTATAAAATAAATCTGCCCCAAAATTAAGTAGCATAAAATTTTTTTGCATTATGCTTCTAAAATCTTTCAGGCTTAAGAAATCACATACTAAACTAGTAAGAACAATTTGAGGGACTTCCGGTGAGCACTGATGGTGGCAGAGCCCTCAGCAGGATATCAGCCTGTAGCTCCCCTCTCCCTGTGGATTGAGACAGGGAGGGGCACCAGCCCCCTCAAGACCACCCTATATTGTGCCCCCTCCCCCAAGGAGGACAACCAAACGGGTCCGGTGAGTCGTGGGAGGTTGCGGATTGAAAGGCTGGAAGCAGGTAAAAAGCCTGCAAACACTGACTGCACAGGTCATTTTAAAACATAAAGAAGAAAGAAGACAAAGAAGAAAACCAGCATGGCTGGGGAAATGTAAGTCTAAAGGAATAAATTCATCCTCTGAAGTGGGAAGGAACTCCTGGCAATATAAGCCTGAAAAGAAAACTGGTAAATTGCTTTTTTTTTTTTTTTTAAAAAAGGGGGCTCCTAAGAAATACATGTCTAACCAGCTACTTAAAATACACTTAATATTCTTAAATATTTATAAAATATATTCAGACAAACAAATGCAAAGGAAGGTCAAAATTAACGGGTATCCCAAGGAAGCGCTGACCTTGGGTGACATATTGCTGGAAGAGAAGAGTCCAGAACCCAAATACAAAACTGGTTGAGCAAAATAGAAGACTTTGGCTCATTGGCAGGATTTTATATAAACAAAGAGAAAACTAAATTACTGACGAACATATCGAAAAAGAACCAAGAAATACTACAGAAGAGTACAGGTATACAAGTACTAACAAAGATAAATTATTTGGGAATCTGGATTACGGCCAAAACACACAATTATGTGCTTTATTGTGGGTAAAAAACTGGTCAACTCTAGATAAGGATAATATATTGGCTTTGGAAGGTTTTGACTTACGGCATGGTTGGCAAACGTACCTATCGTACAATAAAAAAAAAGTAGAAAAGAATTTCGGCAACCATTTTATTCGATCCTCACTAATTAAAGTTGGGAAAAATATAAAAAATATTTTTATACTAAAACATCGAAGTGGATTTTCCCTCTTGAAACTAATCAAAGAAAACTGCTAACATGGCCAAAATGGCCTAGATATAAAGAAGTGTTGAGAAAAAAGAACGGTGACTACTGTATAAGAAGCCAAGAAGAATTAAAACACAAATACCAAAATCTCTCCTGGTTCCAATACGCACAAATAAAAGAACAATTCATTAAAGATAAACAAATAGGTTTTACAGAAACAGAAGATATTTGGGACAAGTTGATGCGGACTGAGAAGAAGGGAATAACAAAAATATATAATAAAATACTTGAATGGTCTACAGAAACAGAAGAGATTAAAAACTGTATGATAAAATGGGCAAAAAGTATTGGTAGACCAATAAAATTAGTAGAATGGGAACAAATTTGGAATAAAAAATTAAAATATACCTATGTGACAGATTTAAAAGAAAATTGGTTTAAAATGTTTCATTGCTGGTACATAATGCCAAAAAAATTAGGTATAGTGTATAAAAATTCCCAAAATATATGTTGGAAGTGTAAACTTCAAGAAGGTACATATTATCACACATGGTAGACTTACAAAAAGACAAGAAACAATAGGAAAATGATACATGAAGAAGCTCAGAAAATATTACAGAAGAAATTTACATTAAAACCGGAATACTATCTATTAGGAATAATATCCACGGAAGCAGACTTCAACTCAAACAATGACATTTTATTTACGTATATAAGTACAGCAGCTAGAATAATTTTTGCAAAGTTTTGGAAATCAGGTGAAATACCTACAAAAGAACAATGGTTAGAAAAAAATGGATGAAATATATGATATGGACAGATTAACCTTCTTATTGAAGGAAAATAGAGGAAAACTAATTAGAATTATGGAATGGAAACAATATGAAACCTACAGGAAAACTAAATTCAAAAAAATTCTAGAGGAAGGAGCCCTTGAGAGAAAATTGGAGAGAAGAACAGGAGGACAATAAACAAGATTTCAGAAGAAATTTAACCGCTAGGAAGAAGAACAGAAGACCAAAGAACCCTCCCCCCTTTCTCCTATAACTACCCCTATTCCTCCTTCCCTGACTAATCTCTTACCTTCTCTTTCTAAATCCCCTCCCCTCCTCCCTTCCTCAAACTTACCCAGGCCCTTCTTTCCCTCACTCTTTTTAAAGAAATAATTTGTAAACCCACATGAAACACCCCAATAAAATTATATTAAGTATAAACACAACTTTTACATCTCTGAGACAGAGCTTATGCTAAAATGAAACCTATACTGAATTCTTCCTCTTCGCATAGAACTCAGGGCACTTCTGCCTTGATGCAGTTCGAAGCTGACTTGAGGCTGAGGTGGCCATCAATGCACACTACAATTCATACCAAGGGTGATATAGCACTTTTAAAAAAGTCCCAGAAAAGTCTGAGATCAGGCAAAGAATGGGCTGCAGCTGATTCATATGTATCCCAGATACAGGGCAAAATCAGCTCCCCAAAATGTGGAGCTCATTGTGGATACCCACCCTGGCTGAAACACAATAAAGATCCCAAATAAGGGCTGTTAAAAATACCCTAAGGGCTTGGCTGGATACCAGGGGGCGAATCCATTCCCTGGGAGGGGTAAGTGATTACCTTCACTGCTGTCACATTCCGTTTTCCCCATCACATATTCTTATGGTGTACTGATGCGCATATCTCCAGAAAATGGGGGAAAACCCCTGCAAAGCCGTTTGAGGCCAGGTTCTATGTTCAGTGTTCAATGTAATTACTGTCTTGGCCACAAACCAGTTCTAGACCTGTCAGTCTAATCACCTCACTGTGAAACCGGTTCCAAGACAGATTGTCAGTGTAGAAGAGGCTTCCGATAGTACACAACTAACAGGGAAAAAGTAATATAACTTTGCTGGAACTCGAGAGAGGATGAAGATGGCACCTGCTGAATGCTGAGTTAAGTGCAAAGCAGAAAAAAATTACCCAAGGAAGGGTGACCTTCTAAGACTGGTGTTGCTGCAAAAATTGGCTGCACAATGGCTCCCAGAGGTACACCTTTTCCTGGCCTAGTAGTACCCTTCAATTACTGGATTGCAACTCCTTATTTGACATGTGATAGAAAGTGCATGTGTTCAATTGCTAACTACTATCAAGGATCATAGATACAAATGGCTATAAAAATTAAACTCAACTTTTATTAAAGGTAGGAAACCTCTCTGAGGATGCTAGAATAATTTAAGATAGAAAAAGAAGAGGACTTAGTTTTCATTTTGAAGCCATGAAAGAACTAAAAAGAGGCAGAGAAAATCTGGAGAATTATTTCTCATAACAGGTTAAGAGAAGTTTGAATAAATGGATAAGACGTGAGGGCATTAGGTCAATGAAACAATGATTGATTCTGTCACTGTTGCTCTCTTGAAGATACAACCAACTAAGGGCACATCTACACTGACCACTTAGGTCATTTTGAAACTAGCATTGAATAATCGGGGTTCATTTTGCGAATGATTACATTGTAAACTCTGGAACCAGTTTGAAGGCTAGATGGCAATTACACACACTCAGGATGCTTCCAGACAGGGGTAAAACCTGCTTTGGTGTGGGTTTTTGTCCCCATAAGCTGCCCAAAATCTGGGTTTTCCCAGGCAAGGTGTTTAGAAGCCATCCACCCAGAAGCCCTCCCAAAACTACTCTTAAAATGTAAAAAACGTACTCCTTCAGTCCTCCTAATGCAGAGAAATGACACGGCAGGAGACTGGGGGGGGGGGACAATTTTCCTCCTCGCCCCCATCTCCCAGCACAACATTTCTGACACCAGGAGGACTGAAGGGATACCTTAATGGGTAAGTTTTCTTCATTTTGAGGGGTTATTTTGGAGTTTTGGGTGAGGGGTGGATGTCCTCTTAGGTTTTTACACTCAAAAAAACTGAGATGGCTGTGTGGATTGGGCCTGAGGATTGCATGAAGCAGTCCCTGGTCCAAATCCAATCCACACTGGACCTACACCTGGTAAGACCCGGATCTTACCAGGTGTCTAATTAATTCGGAACAAAACAGGGAAACCCTGCTTTGTTCTGAATTAATTGGCTTTTACCTGAGGCAGGTTTCACATTTTTGGGCCTGTCTGGAAGAGTCCTCAGAGGCTGGTCTCACACACATTCCAGGATCTGCAGTGTCTATGGCTTGACAACCTTTGAGAATGTGGTTTCTTTCTATCCTCCATTCCTCCTGAATGTGCATGTGCATATCAGTGGAGTATGTTGGGTGTTGGCACAACAATTTGCATTCTGTGTAGCCAATTTGACCGTGCATCAGAGGCTTCATTTTTTACTTTCCCTCACCTTTGCTTGTGTCAGATTATTGGGTTTAAAGTATGCTGCAGTGTGCCTTCACAGCATACATAGTCTAGCTGCTGTGTCTTGGTGATAATTTGAAGCTGCATTAAACGGTCAGTGTAGATGGCTAGAGTGCTATTGCAATTCCAACAATATGTGGTCTGCAGTATCTAGAAACATGCAGCATTAACCTAGTGGCTTGATGACAGGAGTCACCCTTCCAAGCTGCACTTCCTTCCTTCTTTCCATTGGTCCAGAGCAACTGAAACACATCCCAAAATATGACTTTGGATATGACAATGTATCTGCAGATGGGTAGTGATAAAATTAGATATCATTAACTGATTAACAGAAAGGGAAATAATTAAATTAAGGTAATCGAGTGTGCCTATTAGGGGGCACAAACCAGCTGTGCTCAGACACCTGCTTTCTACACACACAGTGCACCATCATTGCTCATTGGGAGCACATTGTGCAGAGAGAAAACAGGTGGTTAAGCATAGCTGAGTTATGCTCCTTTCAGCAATGTGCATATCCATTGGTTCTTCAAATTAATTCTTCATATTTCATTCATTGATTTCTGGCCAGATTGTGTTTTCATGCTGGTCTTCTACTGTAAGAATATTTTACTTACTTCAAGGATGGGAACTATGCAGTCCTCTCAGTTACTGTCTTGCAACTCCAAAAGCCTCATCAATTTAGCCAATGGTGAGGTACACTGGCACTATCATTCAACAACGGATCAGAAGATCCCACTACGTCATACTAATTTGCTTACATGCACCCAGTTGGGCAAATCTTTTTATGGTATATAGAGCTGAACATCTGAAAATTGCATCCAGTTGATCAAGAGAAATTACAAGTGATATAACTTTTGCAGTGAATTAAATCTGCATATAGAGATCCATGGGGAACCTGGCCAAGTGAAAAGGCATGGTCTATACTTGACTGTCCCCTTGCTCAACCACTCTTTATGCATGGGGTTGAAAAAGAAAGAACACAGATCCAGTTGCATCTTCTCATTGGGGGCATTCCCTGTAGTATTTGTCCTGTGTACTTGACAGAATGATCAAACTCTCTGTTAACCCTTGATTCTATAAATACATTCTGTTTACTAACTTCTGTTTGCCTCCTTCTTTGTCCATCTACAAATGCTCTTCATGAATTTATAGATACAGGTCAGTTCTGATAAATGTATTATTCATCTCATAAATCACCAAAATATCCCTCCCTTTTAAAAGACTGCTGTGTTTGCTTATTGCTTTGATAATATTATAAAAACATACATACATAAGAGCATATATGACAGAAAGGCCTTGGGTAGGAGGGAAAAAAGACATTGCACTTAATAAGCAGAACAGCATAAATGTCACTTTCATAAGTTAATATTAATGCTCTCCTAGAAAACTGGGCACATCAGAGATAAACACAAAAGAATGCTGAAATGAAGAGATGCACACAAGTGAACAAAATGGTTCTGAGGATAACACCACTGGTTGCAAAAAGAAAAATCCATTGTATTTAATCGTCTTCCATTTAGATTAAACTACCAACCAATCACCCTATTCAGAATGCACAATGGCTTGTTAATACAGCAGCCTATGATCAGAGCAAAGGGAGTGTGGTGTATTGTTTATCATATGAATGCATTCTGTATAAAATGATTTAAAAAAACTAGAAAGAAAGGTAGCCAAATGCAAGACAGAAAACCCAAAGATAAGTATTTACTTTGGTCCCACTTGCTAAAACCATGTTCAGGGATTCCATTACATGCATGAAACTGTGCTTTAGGTATTTGAGAATGACCTCTCTTAAAGATAGAGAAAGAGTAATATGGCATGATTTATGGCAGCAGATTAGCCAGGTGATTATTTCAGTCCCGAAAGGTGTCCTTTCTGATAATAGCCCTGTCAGGTTTCTCCTTGTGCTGCTGAACAGAAATATATGTTTTGCATGTAAGTTTTACCAGCTTCATTAGCAGTGAAATTAAGAGGTTTAATGCTTGGGTCACTACCAATGGAAGGCACAATTGTCTGGGTAATCTGGATTGAAATATATGAACCAGAACATCTTTAAATAAAAAAATTAGGCATCTACCTGCCTTTCTTTTTTGTGGTGGTGAGGGAAATCCTTTCATGTCAATTATGGTAACAGCTGTCAGTAGAACTTGCCACTTGGTTTTGCAATTGTTTTTAAGAGAGAGATTTTTCTATCACTGAAGACAAATGATACCACAGCAAGGTGAAGAAGCTTTCCTGAGGTTTTGACCAAAGTGTATTCATCCTTGAAGAGGAATATAAAAAGATAGAGACTCTTTGTAAAGGAAGGAATGGTTTTGCATGATTGGACAAGAATGGTGCAAGGTCACCTGCTTCTAACGTTTAGTTCTACCACATCAATTGATGCCTTCAGACAAATCATTTTGACCTAGGGAATACTCATATGAAATTCTCATTGACTTTTATATAATCAGCTTGAGAACACTATAGTCACTGAAGTCTCAGGAATCACAGTGATTCTTTCATCCAATCACATATTTAGGGGAATGGTGTGTAAAAGATCATAGGAGCAAAAGAACCTATTCCCAGGATTTGGATGTATAAAGCCCCCATGCATTACTCTATGATTCTATGGGGTCCGTCAGCTGTGGATTCTTGCATAGCAGGGGCCTGGACTTCAAGGCCTGTGGGTTTCTTCCAATACTACCATTTTATGAACTTCAAAGAGACAGCTCTTACTTTCTAAAACTCGTAATATGGAATTGATATTCTTCCTCATCTTTCTTACTGATACTCATGCTTTTTTTTTTTTTTTTTTTTTTTTGCCAGACAGCTCACCTGCTTTTGATCTGCCTAGTTTCCATTTTGCTCTGCTATAGCTGTTAATGGAGCCAAAGACACTTTACCACCTGTGGCAGAGGACAAGGTGTTTTTTCCTCTATCACACATAAGGAGAATAGCAGCTGAATATTGCTTCACAATGGCAATGGACTAAAATGCTCTACCCTCCCAGTGAGTAAAGCAGGATGTGGGGCCTGGGACAGGGAAAGCTACAAAGCTGTTTCTATTTTTTTTAAAGGAGGTGCAATATCAAGAAGGTTCAACTCTGTATGCATACATTATGTACACTAACTCAACTCCTGCAGTACAGTGAGGTTCGCGTGATAAAGCCCTTAAAATCTAGATGATTTTGGATTCCCACTCCCAGCATTTCTTATGTATCCATCGGTCTATTGGTTAGGGCTTCTCAGAGATACAGTCCAACAACACCTGGCAGATTATATGGTTCCCATCCATGCCATAGAACCACACATTTTTCATGCCCCTTGTCTTACTGGGTTTTCTGTATGGACGGTCTTTCTGGATAGAAATGCCTATAATACCATATGTCTTTATTCAGCAGACGCTGAGCCAGAGAATAGACAAGTGTCTTCCAATGCTAATTACTATCTTTTTATATTCAAATAATACACTGACCTATCTGTGTCAGTCGTTCCACTGAAAATGAGTACATCTTTATGATAATCTTCTTTCCTTAACCTGTTATTGTTGGGAAATATCTAGCGCCAGAACAGAAGAGCTTACTAAAAGCAATTTAACTATCTTTAATGAAGCTTATAGCTCAACTGATTCTAACTTCATTTACTCAGAAGTAAGTGTCCCATATATTGCAGTGCAGCTTATTTTATCTTAAGCTAACACAACATTGAATTGAAGCTTTACTTTCATGCTGAAAAGAAAGAACACATATAACAGTACAATCTCAGGCATATTTACAGAGTAAATCCAAATGGGTTCACTAGGGCTTACTACTAGGTAAGTGTAAGTAATAAATTAGAGTTGCAGTTGTCCAATAAGAGCAGCATTCCCAAGCATTTTTACCTATGCCAAAAGGAAGGGAGAAAGGCCATTTTTACCTCTGATTTTCCAGAAAGGTAACAAATAATCCAGTAAAAATGTCTTTCTGTTTGTCTGCATTTCTCTCTCTCACTGTTTCTCACAATCTCTAACATACATACTTGTGTGTCTATAATAAAGTAAGGCAATACAGTTAAGTAAGGGAATATTTGAATGTAGCTGATTATAAATATTACATATTTACAATATTACATAAATAAACATATCCTGTGTTGCTGTTGTGGTGACATGCACCGGTTACGTGACAGTTTTACGACAGAGCCCCCCTGGAAGTTACTCTGTGCCATGGGATTGTAGCTGGTGGGCTCTGTCATAAAACTATCATGCCACCCAAAACAACCCAATGTGATGAGGTCGTAAATATTAACCAGGGAAGGGCAATAATTCCTTTTGCAGCATAACTAATGTTTTAGTTATTTTTACAGTTACAAGGGTATAGAGAGTGGAGGAATAATTTTGCATGTTCCTGCATTGTGCTCTGCAGTGGGTGTTGAGACAGGAATGAAGTTGCTGGAAGGGGAATGTATTTTGTACTACTTGCAGCTTGCAGTTGTAATTCAGTATCAATTCCACCTAGAGTAGACCTGTAGAAATCAATGAAACAACTAATTTAAATCCCACTGGTTTAAATGATCTACTTGAAGTAGGAGTAGTGTCACCTTTACTCTCTAAGTTATTTTTGAAAAAGAAAAGTGAAGGATTACATTGTAAAAAATTCAACTCTAATAGCAACTAATTAGAGAGAAGTTAATGGTGACATTTTCAGAAATCTTGAAACCACTGATTGTCTTTTTGCAGAAATAGGGGAATAATATATTAACTTTGGGTTTGTATAATTAATAGTTTTGCTTAAGCTGTAGAAGTATATGAATAGTAATTATAGTGGGATAAGTTAATTTATATGGTAGAACATATAACTATTGTTAAGAAAATTAGAGATCAGATGTAAATTATTTTCTTTGTGGTTCTTTTTATCTCATTACTTTTTCTTATTTCTTTCTTTTTTCTTTTTGTTTGTGCATTGTTTTTATTTTATTTTTTACCAAATTTGATTTTTTGGAATTATCTAATAACAACATAATTTCAACAAAAAAAAAGAAAGAAAAGAAAAGAAAGGGGAAAATAATAATAAAAATATCAGTAAGATAGAAGACTGTATGCCAAGAGTTCACTCTCGAAAGAAAAGAAAGCTCCTGTTATATAGCAAGCAATAATCTCTTGTTTGGACATGATTAAATAAGGCTTGTGCTGTAAATTGCATATCCTTTAAATAATGCTGTGATCATGTCTTTTTTCTTTTAAAAATATATATAAGAGAACTAAATTATTCCTAAGTGGCAAAGTCACTTAATACATTCTAGGTTAACTGCCCAATAGCTTTTTACTTTGCAACATTAATTAATTGCATCAAAGTGTCCCCTAGGTTTTTGCTTCTCTTTAAAAATTAATAGAAACAAACTGATGAAGTTGTATGCAATATTTTTATTCCAGCTCTGACAAATAGTCCTTTAAAAGATTGGTAGTTGTATTTCTAAATAAATAACAGAAATGAAACAAAACAAAAATCAAATAATAGATTCTTTCACATTAAAAATAAACGTGTATTAGAATCTTAATTCTAGTCAATTTCAGTATTTCTTTTTAATTATATTTGCTTTTTAACATTTCATTCATGCACACACACAGAGAGACGAAATGCTCTTACTTTGTAACTAATCCTCTATTTTAGGAATGTTAGCAAAATAAATTAAAAGAGCAAAATTTAAGGATACTCTTTATAATTGGGTGATCTAGCATTGTCTGATATTGAGAACTGCTATAGGCAAATGCTTATTTATGGAGGAGAAAGGTTAATTTCAGAGAAACTTGAAACAAATGCTCTAGAAAACAAAACATGGCATATTAATAAAGAGAACAGAATTATAACCCATTAACAGAGAATGTATTCTTTCTTTCTTTACCCATTAAAATCCAGATTTGTCACAATTTTGTATACTTCTTATATAATAAAGTCAAGCAACACCGGACAAAAGACCTAGATGAAGGAATTGGGACTGTAAAGAGAAATTGTGATAAATCAGTACTAAATCAGTATTTGCAACAATGCTTCTATTGGTTTAACTTTTATGTTTAAATTAATTGTTCTTTCAAATCTGTAATTTTTATTATAATAAGCATGTTATTGTTATTTTTCATTTTTTGATATTAAGTGATATAGTTGCAGCATTGAATGTTTGCCGTTTTATATGTATGTTAATCGCCCTGAGTCCTTCTGGGGAGAGAGGGTAGTCTAGAAATAAAGTTTATTATTATTAGCTTATTATTACTAAGGGACAAATGTTTCCAGGAATGTCAGTTCAAAAAACTTAACGGATCAATTATTAAGTAAGGATAATAATTCAAAATTATTACTCTAAATTTGAGATCTTACACAATAAATGAAAAATTTGTTAAGGCCAAAATCAATGGACACATTCAGCAATGTAATTCATATCAGAATATGTGGAAAGGGGCATTACAGTTAGAATTTTAAAATAGATCTTGGGGTTGAACTAAAAGAGGTGGCATCAAATGCAAAACAAAATTAAGACTCCAGTCCTCACATGTAAAGAAGAATAATGAAATACCAAAATCATTATTGTCCATGACATCATATATCTTATTTCAACATATTTCATCAAAGCAGACCAGCAAAAAAACTTGATGAAGAAAATAAAGTCAAAGCCGACTTGATGACAATTAACAAATAACAACCAAACAAAACATAAGTATACTTTTCCGGGACTAAGCCACCTTTGATAAAATAGCAATTTGTGCTAGTGGACATGCATAATCAAATACACAACATACAATAAGGCCAATATATAACAGTTTTAAAAACAAAGAAGGAAAAATAATCAGTATTGAGACTGAAAGTTAAAGAGAAAAATGTTTAAAAGGTAACTGCTATAATGTCCAAAGATGTTCACATTTTAGAATTCATAGATAGATAGATGGTTTACTGAAAACTTTCATTAGTCTTCGCTCTTCCCAACTACTTTTGAAATTTGGTCTAACTTACAAAATGGGCTCATATGTGACCAAAATATAACACTTGAAGTAATGGGTCCTGTTTCAAATAGGAACAACTTTTTGAACACAAAATTTGGGAAAGGTAACTTTTGGTGACTACACCTCCCCAAACCTCTAGTCAGCATTTAGTTTCAGTCTAAAAAGTAACTTATCATTTTTTGGGGGTAGTTCAAGAATCACTGATGCAAACAAAGAGGGATTTATGTGCCCTGTATTCAGGCATGTCAGCCCCCCCCCCCCCCCGAAATTCTCAGGGTGGTCCGTGAGAAGGCCTTATATTTATTATTTAAACTGTTATGTTTCTTCATATCATGATCTGATCACCATGCTCAATATATCCCATATGCATGGGGGTATTGGGATAACGATACAAAAGGTTTGCTAGTGTAGACCCTCTCCCACTCAGACTCAGCCCCCCCCCCCCCAAACCAAAATCCCAGCCCCTCCCGAAACAAAATCCTGGCTACGGGCCTGCCTGTATTGTTTCACTGTGATCTGCATCCTTGGGCACATCCACACTGACCACTTAGGACAGTTTGGAACTGGTTTTGGAGAAACCAGTTTCATGTGTGGATGATTAGATTGACATATATAGAACAAGGAAGCACAGAGGGTGGTCTTGAGCTAGTTCCAGTGGTTTTTCCCATTTCCAGGAAGATTTGTACAATTGCTCTGAAAGCATAAGAGGTGGGGGAAAAAGGCGAAAGTGACAGCAGTTCAAAACATTAATACATAGGGGCAAAACAAATGTTCTGCCCCTATGTATTAATAAATGTATACTAGACCATCAAATGATCCAACTTGGTCTGCAACTCCCAGATGGCCCAGTCATTATGGCTGATGGTTAGAGTGTGTGGCATTTGTCCTATAAAACATGTGACAGGTCAAATATTCCCAAATCAGTGGACAGCTTTGTTAGATCATGGTTATAAATAACAGGGAGATTGCCTGTACATAATTGTGATTATAGCCTAACCCATACACTATGCATGTAAGGAACAGATAGGGTGCACACATAAGAAACATGTTTCTAAAGATTTCAACCATTTTTGCATCTTCATTCTGTGTTGGCCATTTGACATGAAGTCAAGTCATGTCAAGAAAAGTCTTATATTTCTAGAAAGTTAGAAGAAATTTTATGATTTTTAAATTAGCAGATTAAAAGGTCACATACTTATAAACATTTATTCCAGTCACATTATGCAACATTGCATCGTGTTCTCATTTAACCATTAAACACATATATAAAATTATACAATACATTGTGAATCAATTAAACATTATTAAATTATATCAGAACACATTTACCACTGTTAGCTCACCAAATCTAAGAACTTGTCCTCAGATTTTTGGTGAATTTTCAAAGTTTTTATAATTTTTTAAAAATAATAACAAAAATCTGCTCCTGGTTTGAAAGTGTTATTTCCTGTTTCATTAGGTTGTCTTTACTTTGAAAGTCATTGTTCTACTTCAGAAACTTTGTTTTTGTGGCTGAAACTTTGTTAAATTGGTGGAGAGAGACTCAACAAACCAAAATGTGTTTTTTTTATATAGGATGATATCCCTTGCACAAAGACAAAGTTTTGGCAGTGTAATAAAGTTTTGCCATGTTTTTATGACAGAACCAATTAGGAAATGACATTTATCAACCAGGAACAGAAAACATAGCATACCATCAAATCACTCCTGACAAATGCCCATCAGCCTCTGAATAAGGAAATCTGTTCTTGGTTTGAAAGTGTTATTTCCTGTTTTATTGGGTTTTCTGGGGCTGAGAGTGTGTGACTTGCCCAAGATCACCCAGTGGGTTTCCATGGCTGAGTGGGGAAGCCCCTAGTCACAGACTGGCACATGGGCGGTGCATATGGACTCAGTCGTTCTACCTCAAGGACCAAGGCAGTTGAGTAGTTCGGCAGCAGTATCCATGACTGAGCAGCCTTTTTAAGGATCCGCTCTGCTCACCCCACATGGGAAAGGGGCTAGAAAAGATGCCCTAAACATATTCTGCCTCTCTTACCCTGACTGGACTGCCGCGTCCAGAGGGGTCATCACTCTGCGGCCAAAAAAGAGAAATGAACTTTGGAACATGGAAAGTACGGACACTGTTGGATAACACTGACAGCAAACGCCCCGAACGCAGGACTGTTATCATCGCAAGGGAGCTGGGACGCTTTAAGATTGACATAGCAGCCCTTCAGGAGACCTGGAGAGCAGGAGAGGGACAGCTGAAGGAAGAAAAAGGAGGCTACACCTTCTTCTGGAAGGGACTGCCTGAAGAAGAGCGAAGAATACACGGAGTTGGCTTTGCTTTCACAAATGACCTGGTGAAGCACCTGACTGAAGCACCCACTGGCATCAATGAACGACTCTCAACCCTCCGAATTAACCTTGCCAAAAACCAACAGGCAACCATCATATGCGCCTATGCACCAACTCTAGATGCTGACGAAGACATTAAGAAATTTTTTTACTGTCAGCTGAACACCATCCTATCGGAGATACCTAAGGAGGACAAAATCATCCTCCTGGGGGACTTTAATGCCAGAGTTGGACGGGACTCCGACCTATGGCTAGCGATCATAGGAAAAGACGGGGTTGGAAACAGCAACTCGAATGGCATCTTGCTTCTCACCAAATGTGGAGAGCACAACCTTGTCATCACCAACACGCTCTTCCGCCAGAAAAACAAGCTCAAGACATCATGGAAGCACCCCCGGTCAAAGCATTGGCATCTCTTGGACTATGTAATTACACATGCCAGAGACCGCCGTGATGTGCTTCTCACAAGAGCCATGACAGGTGCTGATGACTGCTGGACGGACCACAGGTTAATCCGATCCACGATGGCTATCAAGATCGTCCCCAAACGCAGACTCCAAGGAAGAAAAACAAGGCGTAAAATGAACACCCAAGCCCTTCAGGAGCCCTCCAAACAAGCCCTTCTCCAAACAACACTCAAGGATCATCTACCCACAGAACACCCCGAAAATGTTGAGGAACATTGGAACAAACTGACGACCTCCATCATCACAGCCTGCGAAGAAACCATTGGATACCAAACTAAGAAACATCAAGACTGGTTTGACGATAACGACAAAGAGATCCAACAGCTAATTGGTAACAAAAGGAAAGCCTTCCAAACATCGCAGAGAGCCAACTGTGCTGCCAAGAAAAAGATCTATGCCAGTGCAAAAGCTGAGGTCCAAAGAAGGACCAGAGAACTCAAGAACATCTGGTGGACAAAGAAGTCTGAAGAAATCCAACACTTTGCAGATACCCTTGATGCTCAGGGATTTTTCAAAGCCACAAAGATCATCTATGGACCAAGAAACCATGGCATACAGCCTCTACGCTCATCAGATGGAACCAAAATTCTGAAGGACAAAACATCAGTTGCACTACGTTGGAAAGAGCACTACCAGAACCTGCTGAATCGCAGCTCCAATGTGGCCAAAGAGATCCTCTCACAAATCCCACAGCAACAAACCAGGGATGAGCTTGCAGCACTACCTAGTTTGGAAGAAGTTAGCAATGCCATCAGCCAACAAAAAAAAACAACAAAGCCAGCGGACCTGATGGGATCCCTGCTGAAATCTTCAAAATAGGTGGACCTGAGCTGATACAACAACTCCACCAGCTCATTGAAAAAGTATGGGTGACCGAGAAAATCCCAGTGGACTTCAAGGATGCCACCATCATCACCCTTTTCAAGAAAGGGGACAGAACAGACTGTGGGAACTATCGTGGTATCTCCCTTCTAACCTCCTCTGGGAAAATCCTTGCAAGAATCCTTGCAAACCACCTTCTCCCTGTCTCAGAAGACACCCTCCCAGAATTCCAGAATGGCTTCTGTCCCTCCAGAGGAACAGTGGAAATGATCTTCACTGCTCGACAGCTCCAAGAAAAATGCAGGGAACAAAACCAACCTCTGTACATGGCATTCATTGACCTTGCAAAGTCATTCGACACAATGAATCGCAGAGCTCTCTGGACCATCCTCCAAAAAATTGGGTGCCCTGACAAATTTGTGAACATCTTGTGGCTCCTCCGTGATGACATGATGGCAACAGTCTTGGACAGCAATGGCTCCCAAAGTGACCCATTTAAGGTGGAATCAGGTGTCAAGCAGGGATGTGTTATTGCCCCTACCTTATTTTCCATCTTCATCGCTATGATACTTCACCTTGTTGATGGGAAGCTTCCCACTGGTGTGGAAATCATCTATCGGACAGATGGCAAGCTATTTAACCTCAGAAGACTGCGAGCCAAAAACAAGGTCACCACAGCATCTGTTATAGAACTCCAATATGCCGATGACAATGTAGTCTGTGTGCACTCAGAAGAAGACCTACAAGCCACTCTAAACACCTTCGCAGAAGCATACGAGAAGCTTGGCCTCTCATTGAACATTGAGAAAACCAAAGTGTTCTTCCAACAGGCACCAGCTAATCCCTCTGCAATGCCAGGAATACAGCTTAATGGTGTAACATTAGAAAACGTTGACCATTTCCGCTACCTTGGCAGCCACCTCTCCACAAAAGTCAACATTGACACTGAAATACAACACCGCCTGAGCTCTGCAAGCGCAGCATTTTTCAGAATGAAGCAGAGAGTGTTTAACGATCGGGACATCTGTGCTGGTACAGCTGTACCATAAACTTCAACTTTATTTTCTTGTTGCTAATGTTTGCAATCACAGGACAGGCCGCCTGTCAATCATACTTTGGTTCCGCCCCTTGTTCAGGGCTCTGGGAGGGAAGGAGCCATTTTTAAGTTAGTCTCACTTAGGAAGCTAAGCTATAGGACGTAGACCAGCTTGTCCTGTAGAAAAGCTTCATATTTCAAGACCGTCCGGGGATTCAGAACATCCGAGAAATCAGAGACAAGAATTCCAGGGGAAAAGTCCCAAACGTTCTGGCTGAGAGCTCGCAGCCTCTCAGCCTCACAGCTCCTGAGGGAAACAGCCCCAAGTTTCTGAAGACTCAAAGAGAGAACAGCAGCACAGATCCACGGAACCCCAGTTGAAACATCTGCAAGCTTTGGCTGGCAGGTCCACTCGATATCCAGATGCATTTGGAGTCGGCAGTGGGTCCCAGATCAGCTAGGCCCAGATAATAGACAGCCTGGGAGAGGTTATAAGAGGGCTTTCACAGTTATTCAAAGCAAATTGCCTGTCCCTTGGGGACAAGACTCCTTGAAGATTCATTATTTGTTTATCAACAAAGACTTTGGTATTTCATCTTTTCAAGGAAATCCTCAACAACCTTTCTTTAGGCACCCTGGCTTTCCGCTGGGCATAAAGTGTACGTCCTATACAATAGACAATCAGTTACAGGCCCAGCGCGTGACAGAACAACATCCGTAGATGGTCCAAGGTGCTTGTTTATAAAGCCATTGTCCTCCCAACTCTGCTCTACGCCTACGAAATATGGACAGTCTACAGGCATCACACCAAACTCCTGGAGCTTTTCCATCATTGTTGCCTCAGAAAAAACCTGCAAATCTTTTGGGAAGACAGGCGGACAAATGTCAGCGTGCTGGAAGAAGCAAAGACCACCAGCATTGAAGCGATGCTCCTACGCCATCAACTCCGCTGGACTGGCCACGTTGTCCGAATGCCCGATCACTGTCTCCCAAAGCAGTTGCTCTACTCCAAACTCAAGAATGGGAAACGTAATGTTGGTGGGCAGGAAAAGAGATTTAAAGATGGGCTCAAAGCCAACCTTAAAAACTGTGGCATAGACACTGAGAACTGGGAATCCCTGGCCCTTGAGCGCTCTAGCTGGAGGTCAGCTGTGACCAGCAATGCTGCGGAGTTCGAAGAGGCACGAATGGAGGGCTTAAGGGAGAAACGTGCCAAGAGGAAGACCCATCAAGCCAACCCTGACCGAGACCGCCTTCCACCTGGAAACCAATGTCCTCACTGCGGGAGAACTTGCAGATCAAGAATAGGTCTCTTCAGCCATCTACGGACACACCCCCAGGACCCTATAACTGGAGGACCATCATCCTTGGCCTACGAGGGATCGCCTAAGTAAGTAAGTAAGTAAGGATACTGAGGGCCCACTGTATACTCTTCAACAGCTAACAACAGCTGTAGAGATATTTAAGGGCTAAATAAATATGTTTATGTATATCAGAGAATAAATATTTTAATTTTAATAATAATTTAATCAGAGTCATGAATATCATCTGATATCACAATTGTAAGATGTTCAGATTGTTATCTGCACAGCATTGCGTTGCTCTCATGTCAAAGCATAGGGTTGCAAA
Organism: Anolis carolinensis; assembly: GCF_035594765.1. NCBI lineage: Eukaryota > Metazoa > Chordata > Lepidosauria > Squamata > Anolidae > Anolis > Anolis carolinensis. Next base: position 114,766,214 of record NC_085843.1, read on the forward strand.
AGTTATACATTTCTTTATAATGTCATGACATTATTACTCAAATCTTTAATCCTGTTAAGGGTGCATACATGTTTTGAAGGTAAAAAAGCAAACTGAATGGCAGAATTATAAGCTGTTAAAGATGTGTACTGTTATGAGGAGGACATCCGGTAGACTGTGATGTAGATCTACATTTACATACGGCTTCTATGGAAATGAATAAGCAGACATGGGATTTTGGGATTTTTTATGTCTTTGAAAAAAGCTCAAAAGATAGAAGGTCATTCTGTGCTTGCTTAGGCTTGCTTTCCCAGCTAGAGAAAATTATTCACAACAATATAAGGAAGCAACATTGAAAATTAACCACATAAACTTTTAAAAATGGGAAAACCTGTTCCCAAAATATATGGATGTTTAAGATCTGACTATCAAATATTTCATTCAACTCCTGTCTTAGGTGTTTTCTTTTTCCCAATGTAATTTGTCTCTCTGAACTCTTTATACACAGAAGGTTGTCTTTCTCAGAGGTATGACACTTATTTGTAGAAGATAATAAGGTAAAAAAACCCACACCACTATTTCATATGACTATAAGAAAAAATGCTGTTATATCGCTGCGCAATAGGCTACAAAGGGTTAGTACACATCATTAAAAGAATCAGGGATCTTTTGATTTTAATTGTAATTGTAATCCTCTCCACCGAAGCCTCAAATGCACTGTTTGAAATCTAGCAGGGATGTGAGCTTCCACAGCAGCCACTTTACGTTGGGGAGACATTAAAAGGTGTAATCCAACTGAAATGTAAATCACTGTTCTTGAAAACAAATTACAAATGAAGATAACAGGGTGGCCTTTGCAGCACAAAAGCATCCGAGAATCTATTGGAGGTCGGCTTCTTTCAGGTCCAAATTGCAGCCGCCCCTGTTATCATGGGTAATAGGGTGCCGCTAAGGCAGGTTGATTGCAAGTCTGTGGTAAACAATCCTTTCAGCCCTGAATAGAAACAACATTAATCAATAGAATTCAAACATCACCACCAAGGGAAAAGGGCAGCCCTGCCTTGTTGCTTTAACTCGCAGTAAGTGGTCAAAGTGTGGAGCTTGCTTGTTGAAACACTCACAGTTCCTCCGTCGCAATCAGCACTGCACTTGTGTGAAAGCCATAATTGCAAACTCTGCCTACAACATATAATGAATACTTTACTCACATTCCGGTCAACCCAATCAAAACACAGGTCTGCTGTTTGCCCTCAGGAAAAAAAAATCCCATTGGAAAATGGGTTTTCTTCTGGGCAAAGTTGATTGGTGATGTCTGTTTGGTGTTTTCTTCTTCTTTAGGTTTATCTTCATTTGGAACAAGAGTAGGCAACTGTAGTTGAAAGTTGGAGTGTAGCTATGGCAAGTGTAGGAAAATATGAGCATTGCCCCTAAATGAGAATTCTTACTCCTGAATGGCATCTTACTGGTTTCTAGCATTTAGTAGACCTTTTAGAATCACAGTTTCAACTTCCCAAGAAATGGAATAAAGTTACCAAGGGAATGTAAAGATGCGAAATGTAAGGGTTCTCAGTGTGAACTATTTTCAGTCTCCCACATTCTGCAACACTAGAAATTACAGGCTAGAATGAAAATTTCATAGGAGTACTCAATGAGTACTTACTGAGGGCGATTCTTTCATTTTGTCATCCTTATAATGATAGCTTGTTAAAGGTCTGTTCCTGGTTTTGAAAAATCTGGTTTTTAAAATATCAGCCATCCTCTTCATTAAAGAGCTGCAGTGGCTCAATGGGTTAAATGGTTCAGGCCCTGCCTATCTTTGCAACCGCATCCCTCTATGTACCTGAGTGAGCATTAAGATCTGCCGGGGAGGCCCTTCTCGCAGTCCTGCCACTATCACAAACACGGTTGGTGGGGAAGAGGGAGATGGCCTTCTCGGTGGTGGCCCCCCGACTTTGGAATACCTTCCTCAGGAAGATTAGGCGAGCCCCCACCCTATCCTCCTTCCGGATGGAAATGAAGACTTGGATGTTTAGACAAACCTTTGAGAATGTCTAGCCCAATGGTCTGCAATTATGTTACAGCACAACACTCCCATCCCATTCCCTTGTTCCTTAGCTACAACTTGCACTATCCCTTTCCTTTCTTCTTGTTTACAGTTGGCCATGTTTTTACAACAGATGACACTATAGGTTATTGGCACTATTCTGAGTTCAAAATGTTGTTTTATATACTAGTGGTTTTATTTTGTATTGTACTGTGTGTTTATTTATGTGTTGTTTTAGGCACCATGTGCCATACGTAAGCCACCTCAAGGACTTTTGGGGAGATGGAGGCAGGGTACAAAAATAAAGTTATCATAATATTATTATTAAACCCTTGTGCTGGCTGAACTGTTGACCTGAAGGTTGATGGTTCGAATCCGTGAGGCAGGATGAGCTTCCATCTGTAAGGCCTAGCTTCCCATGCGGGGACATGAGAGAAGCCTTCCAGTAGGATGATAACACATCTGGGCATCCCCTGGGACACATATCTGTAGATGGCCAATTCTCTCACACCAGAAGTGACTTGTCTCAATTCGCTTCTGACACATGAAAAAAAATCCTCTTCATTGGTTGTTATGACTTTTGTGGATTTGATCATTCACAGATTTGATTTAAAAGATTAAAAGATTCTAGGAATCTTTATGTCCTCCATTGTGATTCTGTGGTCAACATCTGCAGTCATGATGGAGGATCTAGAGATTTCTACTGAGAACACCCCTCTAGGAATCTCTAGGTTTTCTAATTAAATTCTATAGTTAGCTTCCAATGGAAGTTGACCATAGAGTCACAATGGAAGACCCAGAGGGTTTCTAGAGAGGTATTCTCTCACATAAAACGTAGTATTTCTTTATTTGCAATTTCTTTATTTTTCACTTTCATGGGGGAGGTCCTGTGTCCCAAACCTCATTGATAGTGGTTTTTACTACATGGTGCAGGTGTCTCCTGCAGCAAGGTGAATTACCACTCATAGAGGCTTCCAGTGAAGGCAATGTAGTCGTTGGGGTGGGGGACGGATATAATTTATGGGTTCTGAAGGAGTTGAGAATTGTGTACATTGAATATAACAGTATTCTAATTCATTAACAGGAGACTGGCTGATATATCAGAGATTTGTCTAAAAAATCTTAGAAATTTCAGCTATGGGGTTTGATAGTTGAAGTTTCTAACCTTCTACTTAAATCATTAGTTTTCAGTGATGCACAGAAAAAACGTTTCCTTGGGGATTTTTAATAGCTTCTTTAAAAAGGTTTCCAGCAAAACTGGACATCTTTGTTCTCAAAGGGATGTGCTACAATTAAGCTGTATTGTACCTTTTAAAAGCTTCTCGTTCTAATGATGAAGAGCATTCATAACTCTTGATAAGCACAATGTTTTAATGTGTTTTTCCATTAATACGACCAATTGTAAAACGATTGTTAAGTTTCATGAGACAATATGCTTACTAGGAGAAATATATGTAACATGAGATGGGAACATGCTGCAATGGTAACTTTGTACTCTTGCAATTTCTTTCGATCTTTAAATTTAAAAAACTCAATTTTAAAATAAATTAACAAGCAAAATAAAAGCCGCTTGGTAAATACATATTTACCAGGAAAAAAAATTAGTGCTATGGATGAAGTTTGCTGCCAGCATAAATTGGTAATAAATTGGGCAATTTCAGATGCTATTGCAGTCAAGAGTAGCATGAGACACAATTATTCATTTGTGCAAAAGACATGGGAGGGGGGATATTCTGACATTATCTCCTGCTGCCCTCCCCACAGCAGCCCTACAAGTGATAATAATCATAAACCTAAGCTACATGATAAGGCCTACTTTCTTGGTTCATGACCATTAGGAAACAACACATCCATTGTTGCTTTGGATATGGAAGAGCTGCAAATGGTACACCATTGAGGCACAATGATGTGGGAATCATTCAGTGCAACCCTACCCTGCAACAGGTGCCACTGTGAGACATTTTAATTGATCTCATTTGTTAACTTATACCTGTAAATTGTGCAGCTTATCATCACGGAACAAGCCATGGAAACTCGAATTTGTCACTGAATAAAGATAGCAAAACGAGATATTCGAAAGGACTAGTCATATAGTTTTACTGGCTTCATTTCACAACAGTACATTAGATGGAAAGCAGATACTCGGGAAAAAGCAAATTACACGTAGGCCTCTTGTTTCTTTATGTTACATTGACACAAAACAAGGTTCAAAAGGTACTGTCAAGAGGACAACACATGTTATAGTTTTCTTTTCTAAGAAGGGGGTGGCGGGAAAGAGAGTCAGCTAGTTACTTCTGAAGTTGTGAAAGGGTCTCTGTTACTAAGAACTAAAATGAATCTTTAGTCTTATCTGGAGACATAGAAGATTGCAATATATGTTATCATGCCGGATGTACCATTAACAGGAGAATTACAGAGTTGATGCGTGAGAGCCTCGCATATATACTGTTCTCAGATTTCATAGAACAGAGATTATATCACTCACAAAAAGCAGCCTGAATCCACAATGCTTTAAATCATGAAAAGGTATTCTGTTAAGTTTTGTTGATATTAAATTGATTGAAATGGCTGCCTGTTTATTTCCTGGTCCAAGGTAGAGTGCTGGGTTCAACTTTTAAATTCCAAACAGTTTGGGATCTGATTATATGAAGGACTGCCTGTGCCCATATCAGCCTTCCTGTCCCTTAGGATCAACCAGAGGACCAGTTAAAAAGTGCTGGAGTAACAGATGCTATGACCAGAGCCTACTTAGTGGTGACTATATAGAAGGCAATATCCAGAAATTTATTTGGATTTGTCATTGGTGGCATGCAGCGGGAGGGTGGGGGGTGGTGGTGGCTTGAGGGGCTTCAGCCCCCCCCCAATTCTCAGGGTGGTCCGCGAGAAGGCCTTACTGGTATTATTTAAACTGTTATGTTTATTCATATCATGATCTGATCACCATGCTTAATATATCCCATATGCATGGGGGTATTGGGATAACGATACAAAAGGTTTGCTAGGGTAGATCCTCTCTCAGTCAGACTCAGCCGCCCCTCCCCCCGAATTAAAATCCTGGCTACGGGCCTGTGTCATTGTGAATTTTATTAACAGTTATTTAAAAAACTGTTGAAGATTTTGTAATTTCTACTTTTTTGTTAATCTTGTTCCCAATATTAATTTATATTATTAATTCTTAGGAGGTTCATTCCCCTTTAATGAGTGTTGGTTTTTAAGATTTTGCTATATTTGTTTGGTAGTTTACATTTTCCTATGACGAATAAAAGCCTGAATAAATATATTCACCTGATTCATATGCCTCTCAAATCCATTGAAACCTATGGGATTTACCTATGTGTTGACTGTTCAATCAAGAACTGATTAAATAGATCTATTCAAATTGGGACTAACATATAGGAGCTAGTCTATTATAAACTCCCGTTTAATTCTGTAGGGAGAATGATTTGTTCAGAATGAAGATTAATAAAGGATTATAAAAAATAAAACCTTTTTTCAGCTATGTTGCAAACTGTGATTAATCCTAAAGCTAGTTTTTAGTTAAAAGCAATTCCACCTAAATAGGCTTCCTTGTAGCTTCCCGACAGGCATGATAAATACGGAACAATTGTTTACTATGGATGAAAAAGACACTGAATTGCAAAAACAAAACTGTGGATAATACTCATATATGAGGACAGGATATTGGATGGCTGAAATTCAGTATTGCATTTACAGATCTGTAACCTCAAGTTATGGATAACTAATCTATATTCATGAACACTACATGGTCATAATCATGGCACTATTGTCATGCCAGGAATGCCATTCCTAACCTTTATCCAGCTGCAACTATATTAAATAAAGGAAGTTCAGCTGGTGATTGAGTTGCAGGAGGAGGATGTTTCCAATCTTATGATTGTTTTGTAAAATAGGCTGTGTGATGTGGGGTGGGAGGGAGATGTCCAGCCCAAATATGGTACTTATGTACTCGTATGTAACTAAGTAGGCAATGTAGCATTCCAGATGATATTAAGTTTTATCCTGAAAACCCTGAGAAATTTCCTGGCAGTGCTCTGAGGAATTTCTCCCTAAATCTTGGAAATCTCCTGCCAGTCAATAGGACCATCAAGAGCTAAACATGCCAACATTTGATTTGGTTTTCCAAGTTTTAGAATTTCCTCTAACCAGTTCTAAAGTTATCATCGTGAAGGTTTTTGAAAATTGAAAAAACTACAATGGTATGTGTCTGTGTGTTATATATTAAGAACTTAGAAAATTTATTTTTGTAATAGCTATGTAAACTGGAGAATTTTAGAAGTTATGCTCCAACTTTCCTATTTGTAAACTTCAATGACATAGCCAAGTGAAAATATCCAAGGGATCTTGTAGTATCTTAGACACCAAAGGATGCATCTGAGAAAGTAGACTTTGTCTATGAAAGCTTATGTTATCAACTTTATTCTCTTGAGTTAGCTTCTAATATATGCTAGATCCCTTTGCATCACACTTGTAAAGTTAGTTAAATATAAATGTTAGGTAATGGATAATTTTCCTAGCTCTGCCAATGAAGCAACAGTTGGTTGCTTGTATACTGTGTTTTCTAGCCTTCGGTGGAGAAAAAGAAAGTATATTAAATATCTAGTGTTTTATTTTTCTTCAGTATCAATACTTTCTTTTCTTTTGGGTACCCTGCATTTAAAAAGGATGAGAGAGCTGGAATTTTGTTTAAAACTCTCTCTAAGAAGGGATATGGAAATTATGAGTGTTTGGCACTGCACTCCTGATTACACAGTTGCATTTTTGAGATCCATGTGCAATTACCCGGTTTGTTATTTTATCCTGATTTCCTAATAAATCACATCACTGTATTTTCTCATATCCATCACCAACGTATCTGCCTGGAAGACAAAGTGGATCCAATTATTAATCAAGGCCAATGGCACCCACTCTGATACGGGGCACCATGTTTCAACTGTCAGGTGGCATCCATCCAGTCCCTCTTTGTCAGCAGTAAAGAAAATGAAATTGGACTAATATGAATTTCACTTCTGCCCTGATTAAAGGCCTACATTTTCCTAAGGCACTGCCTGACCAGGTCTTGACTTGTGAGATATTCAATGTTCTTGTAATGTCATTCGGACGGGGTGCGCTTGTCTCCTTAGGTCATTGTTCTTCAGATTCACTTGTTTTACATGGAATATAGGCTAGAAAATCTAGACTTCCTTTGGGGTGTTAATTAAGAGGAGCATCCAAAATTAATCAGCAAATTCACTAGGGCGAAGGGGAGCTGTCTGAAGGCTTCGATATAAAAATGTGCTTCTAGTACAGAGAAATGAGCCCTTGGCTATTGACAAAGAGAAAACAACTGCACAGACGGCAATCTGACATAAACATTCATATATGTATACAATTTTACATTCATTTTTCTTGTCAGCTTGTCAGCTCTAATTATAAAGGTTGATTCGCTATTTGGCAGATTTGAAAATTGTAAACGCTTGGCTATTTGAATATGATCATATGGTCAATGTCTCCGAAAAAGAATGACACCAGAATGCACCAGAAGAACAAGAACACAGAGAAACCTAAAACAAATGGAAGAAGAGCCATGTGTTGACCACACTGAAGAAAGATTTTAGATGTCCTCGTGAGAAAGGGCCAAGGAAACCAACTGGAAATGATAGCACTTTTGATAAAGTCAGTTTAGGAAGATATCATATAAACATGGTGTAAATTCTTTTCTGAGGACTTCATCCATGCTTTGTTTACTTTCTTAGTGTGTTATTAGTAGTCATGTTTGGTGTTGCTGGTTTCCACAGACCTTCGGGCTAATAATGACCTTTATGAGGGAACAGCAAAATGTTCTGTTTTGCTCATAAAAGAAAAGGCTGTAAAACATCTCACTGCAAGACTACAAGTTGGCTCATTCATCATCTCCAAAGAAGATTTCTTAACATAGCCCAGTGCCACGAAGTTTGAAAAGTATTTTGCATATGTCAATTGACATGGTTGTGAAAATTCCATGAAAGATAAGAAATAACTAGAATATTGTACATTGCCATATTTTAGCTCATTCAGGTTTTACCTAACCATTGAGGATACATCATTTCTGAAACTTGAAACAGTAGTTGGAAGAACCATGTTTTATGAACAAGTGCAGTGCATTCCAGTCATATATCACTTTCCTCTCCTAGAACTGGTGTTCCATCTCCTGCTAGATCATAAAAGGAAACTGTATCAAAAAGAGGGAAACAAACTTCACTATTGTATATATGCATGCATAATTCTAGACATTTTAGTAAAAAAACAAAAAAAACTCGGCCAAGATGTCCATGCGTCAGTGTATGTACTGTACCTTAATTCTTATCAAAAAAGTAACGGTTTTATCTGAATAGAATGGTAAACGCTGAGAGCATAGTCCATTCGGGATGAATCTAAAAGAAACTCCAACATTCCCTACTCTCTCTGCTATGGCACTGCCTTTTTGAATGCCTAGGTGGGAAAATGGTGGTGGAGGCCGGGGCAGATAGCTCCAAAGATTTCTTTTCTCTTCAGAATGATCCTCAATTTATACATGGATCATTTTAAAATCCATAATTTTAGTTCCTGAATCTGACCTCAACTTATACATGCAGTTAACTTATGCAGAAGTATGTGTGGCAAATAAGTAATTTGATCAAATGAAATCCAGTCTCCAGTATCAAGAGTGGATTTCTGGGCCATGCCTCAACAAGAATCTAAGTGCATTTAATGTAAATATTATTTAGCAGAGGAGACATTTGCCAAATAATATCCAATATGCCCCCCACCGAAGAATAAAGGCAATATAAAATTTGTCTGTGCATTAAGAAACACTGTAATAGCTGTTCAGAAGACTATAAAAGTAAGAAAATCATATATTACTTATTTACAATTTTCAGTGTTTAAATATTAGATCCAGACAATCACTATGATGTCAAAGAATTGTAAGCAAGAGAAAATTTTGATCAATGTTTGCTTGTGTTGAGCCTCTTAATTAAATAGATAATTCAATTCCACCTGCCCATGGCAGGACCATGATATAATTGACATAAAATGTTTCATGAAATAGTCATATCTTCTTTTTGGTTTATAAAAAACAACTGAAAGTAAACCAGATCATTTTATTAAGAAGGATTTTTAACAACTCAACAGTGAGTCAGATGCTACTGAGCAAACTCTCTCTTTCAATAGAAAATATGCCTTCATTGCAATTGGTGCCTTTTTGGAATGTAATTTGTTCGTCACTAAACACATCCAGAAAACACCCAAAATACTCAACTGTAAGTGAAAATTTTGAGCACAATTCAGATGTAATTAACCAGTAATTAATTCAGAGTAAATTAAAATTTTAGTAACTCAAGGCATTTCCTGAGCTATTTTTTTTTAACTTTTGTGAGACGTTCACAGGATATCTCTCTTATGGTTAAATGTAGTGACATTCTCTTTTTGTGATTCATTCACACACACACACACACACAAAGAGGGAAGGAAGGAAAACCAAAATACTCCTGCTTTCTGTAAAAGTATGCTTTTTAATAACATTCTGAAAGTAAACACACACCTAAAAATGTTCTAATATACCATTTGGGCCTGTTATAAGCTTTTAAAGATTTGTTTAGCAATATAAAGTCAAACAATTAGATTTTATCCTGTCTATGTATTGTGTAAAAAGATCTTTCCAGGATTCAGAATATGAAATACTGTGGCAATTGTGGGGTCCAAAAAGCAAAATAGCCAAGTGAGTTTTCCAATTAGGTTTGAAGCAACCCTCCTTTCCCAGTAATAGCAGCTTGTTTTCTTTAGGATTTAATTTTTGCATCTTGCAGGCTCTCCACACCAGTTAATAATTTCCCCTGTCTGCTGATGATGTGAAATTTCATCACTTTGCTGGCAGATATCGGACCTGTCTGATTTTGGTAGCATATACTAGTTCCTCTCTAGTTTAGCAACAGAGCCTGCTGACTCTCACCTCATGACATACAGGTACTTCTGGCAGGGCTCCATGCCTAAACTAAAGTGGAACCAGAGTACGCTATGGCAGCGGCAACATGGGAGGCTTCTCATGTTGCATTAGCAACAATGGGGGGAGAGCAAGGTGACGGATGCTTCTCTCCTGGGGTAAGTCAGGTGATACAGAGCATGGGACAATGAGTTCTCCATGCCCCTCCCCCCCATGTTGTGCACTGCCGGATTTGCCATTTCAGTGGCACATATGATGAGGTCCATAGACTGCATCTACACTAGGTAAATTACTTCAGTGTAAATCTGACCTGGTACAACTCTGGATCTAGCATGCATGTGCTGAATTCGAGGAAGTGTCCAGTTAAGTGGGACTGCATCGATGCTTCTGGGCAGTCACCTCATCTTCCCTGTTGTCACCATCACTTTCTGCTGGCCAGGGAGCTCTGTGTGAATGCCTGGCTGTCACCTGTCATGTCTGCTGATATCAGAAAGAGGGGAGATCAACCCATTGCATATTTCTAATATGATCACAGTGGGAAGTGGTGGCGGTGGTGGCACAGGACATTCTATCTGCTTCTCCTCCACTGATCAGCTCATGAAAAAGGTGATGGCAGCAATGTTTAGTTCTCTAGAGTGCCATGATGCTCCAGGATACTCCAAAGTTTCCAGCCAACTCCAGAGTATCTACTGAGATCCCTTCTAGGACTCTTCTACACAGCTGTATAAAATCAACATTATCTACTTTGAACTTTATTATATGTCAGTGCAGACTAAGATAATCCAGTTAAAATCAGATAATGTGGATTTTCTGCTGTGGTAACCTGGATTATCTGGCAATGTATAAGGGGCCCTACACAGCTGTATAAAATCCACATTATCTGCTTTGAGCTAGATTATATGGCAGTGTAGATTTAGGCATCTTCCACTCAGCTGAATAAAATAGCACATTTTCTGCTTTCAACTGGGATATATGGCAGTGTGGACTCAAATAACCCAGTTCAAAGCAGATATTGTGGGATTTTCTGCCTTGATATTCTGGATTATATGACTGTGTGGAAAGGCCCTAAAATAATAAAGTTCAAATCAGATAATGTGGATTTTCTGTTTTGATAACCTGGATTCTGGCAGTATAGAAGGGGCCTGACTTGCTTAAAGTGGGACAAAGTTGGATTAAGTTCAGAAAACTGGGCAACTCACCAGAGATGCTGTGTACTGTGGAGGTAGAGAGTGATGGATTTGCGTGTGTCTGGGTTTTCTAGCCAGTGTAAACAAGCCTTCGAAATCTTTGTCCTTTGTGTTGTCGAAGGCTTTCATGGCCGGGATCACAGGGTTGTTGTATGTCTTTCAGGCTGTGTGGCCATGTTCCAGAAGTATTCTCTCCTGACGTTTTGCCCACATCTATGGCAGGCATCCTCAGAGGTTGGCAGGCATCCTCACAACCTCTGAGGATGCCTGCCATAGATGTGGGCGAAACGTCAGGAGAGAATACTTCTGGAACATGGCCACACAGCCCGAAAGACATACAACAACTCTTTGTCCTTTGATTCTCTGGTTTAAAAAATAACCCATCCCTATATTCCTCTGCATGCCTTAAGTAGAAGTTGGAATGTAACTATTTCAAAAACTGCAGCTCACAGTAACAGCCCAGCATCCATTCTAGCTGGGAGATTCTGAGGGTATAACTTTTTCAAATTATGATCCCAAAGAGGGAGGAAATTTGCAGATGTCGTTTTTGTAATTTTCTCTGTTATGAGAGGCAGGGGAAATTTTAGAAAAAGGCTGCAAGGGGTGCTAGAAGCACCTCAGCATGGTAAAGCATTAAAGCTTTAGAGAAATGAAATTTTTCAGTACATGAATGGATTTAGCCCAGAAAGTGAACATATTCCTCTGGAAGTATCAAAGAGGCATTTAACATTTATGCACAATTTGTAAGTGTACATTCTTAAGACCAAAAGCACATGTAGCATTGCTTGAGTTTTCTGCTATCTCATTGCTGTTGTCCAAGTATAATACGATATAATGGTGTAAAAATATATTTACAGTTCAGTAGTTTTCCTGGGAAACATGCAAAAGTCTCAAAAGGTGAGCCATTGTAACCCCTGAGTTACAAATAGAGGACTGGGGGCAAGATCAAGTATTTTGATTGAAAACCATAGAACCAGTTTGTGACTAAGGAATTATCCAGCACTCAGCATGTCCTCTTAGTTCCTGTGTTACACAAGCTCTGGTTTCTATTTCCTATTCTGGTTTCCTGTATTTACATTTCTCCAGTTAGAGGGAAAAAAGAAATGTGTGGTTTTTACATATAGCAGTAAGAAATTTCACTAACCTGAGTGGAGCACTGTATGGTTATACATTCCAAATGTTTGAGAATTTACTGGAATCTCAGTAAATACTTAGATTGATTAAAACAATATTAATCAGGTCTTGTCTGATAGAACAAGTGAATATTTAACATAGATTATTATTTGGATTTAGAATTCTGAATGTGAAAACTGATTCTTTTGCGCACTTTTTATTTGCTTGAAAGTAATCTCTGTTGCTTTTAAAAGCAAAACACCACATATATTTATGAAATTCATGGAAAAAGCCCTCTCCCCACATTCATGACTCTGAGAAAGCCAAATGCAGACATGATGAAGAAAAGTCCAAAAAAACTTATATCAGACTGAAAGTAGTTACTGTAGCCTTTAAGCTGCCACAAGATTCTGTCTTTCTTTTCCAACAACCAACTATTATGGCTACCACAACAGGAATTATTTATTTATTTATTTCTGTTCTCTTGTTTATTTAATTAGTTAGTTATTGCTTTAAGGTTTTTTAAATGTAAGTATTTCTGTAAAAAATATATAACGCAAAGTCATATGTGTTAAAGGTAAAGTTGTCCCCTGACATTAAGTCTAGCTGTGTCCGACTCTGGGGGTTGGTGCTCATCTCCATTTCTAAGCCAAAGAGCCAGCATTGTCCATAGACACCTCCAAGGTCATGTGGCCGGCATGACTGCATGGACCACTGTTACCATCCCGCTGGAGCGGTACCTATTGATCTACTCACATTTACATGTTTTCGAACTGCTAGGTTGGCAGAAGCTGGGGCTAACAGCAGGAGCTCACCCCGCTACCTGGATTTGAACTGCTGACCTTTTAGTCAGCAGCTCAGCGGTATAATCTGCTATGCCACTGGGGGCTCCCAAAATCTTATGATGTACAACAAAACACAAAAATAAAACAATCAGCAGAAATAGTAAAACAGAAATGTTGACATTTGATGTTTAATATCGAAACACCTGAATCTACTTAATTTGCTTTGTCTTGCTTTGAACATTCTAAAAACTTTGCAACAATGCCAATGTTAGCTGGGGAATTCTGAGTAGCAGTAAAGAAACTCCACATATCTTTGAAGGAATATTAAGGCAGGTAACATAAATCTCACACTTATTGTTACTGGGCTTTTGATTGAGCATCATTCTAAAAAGGAATGTAAGGAGTTGAGAGGTGAACTGTTGTTTTTTTTCACATTTGCGGAATGTACATCTTTCATTGTGCATATTAGAATATTATTTCAAGAAGTAAGAAGCAGATATACTACCATTTAGTGTCTATATCCATCTTTTTTGTTTGCTAACTTCCTGAATGCATATACTAATTCCCACCCACATTCCAAACAGAGGAACGTATACAGTCTCCAAAGTTATAGAAGAACAAACAGCCACATCTGAACAACTTGGCAGTAAAAATGTTTATGACAGGTTTCCTCAACTTGGTACCCTTTCCTCAACCTGGATTACAAATATTTGTATAGTCTAGTAGCATGTTAGGATCACATCTTTTAGAAGGCTGCAACACAGTTTGGACTGAAGCTTTAATTTCCAGAACAACTTGTTTAATATATTGATGATGATTATGATGATGATGATGATGATGATGATAATCCTTTAGTTATATCCCACCCTATCTCCCAGGGTGGTTACCAGCAAACAAAGGCAAACACTCAATGCCCATAACAATTTTTTAAGCAAAAATCACTAATAAATTAATTTAAAACTCTAAATATTATATGACATGAAGTTAAAGTTAAGTAATTAAGAACACACATTAAATTATCACAGTTAAAGAACATTTTGGAAAAGGCAATGCATTGCTGCCATCAAATAATGACTTAATCAGTTGAACCTTGATCAACAAGATTTTAAAATATTATACTTCGCATAAAACAGAAAGTACCTTCTTCCTTTACTGACACTCTGTTAAAACGATGTATTGATGTCACAGAATTGTGATTATTTCAGAGAAGTGTCATATTTCAGGATTCACTGAATAACAATGTAAATTCTACAAACCTCTGCTAAGATGTTGTCCCAAGGGCGACTTTTCTCAGTGAAAAGTGTATAGGATTGCATTAGGCATGTCCGATCGATGAAAAAAAGTTTCAATTCTCGTTTCTAAAGTAGGGGGCGCTGGCGCTTCGATATAGAAAGTAATGATTCTAAATGTTTCTAAAATGGCGGACGCACATGTGCAATCGCCAAAAAAAAAAAAAAAGGAACCCAGGTGGGGGGACTTTTACAGGGCTCCCCCACCCTCATTTCTTGAGCTATCCTCATCAAATTTGCAATGGCCTTACAAGTTTTGCAAAGATACTTTGAAAACTAGAAATTCCCTTGCTATATTTGTAAGCAAGAAGGACACTGGAAATCAATGGTGTCTCTGGCTATGTGATCCCACAAGCCTCAACTCAATGCCTTCAATTAGAAATGGATCTGTGACCATGCCAAGCAATGCCCTTGCAAGTTGTGCAAAGTTACTTTGAAAACTAGAAATTCCCTTGCTGTATTTGTAAGCAAGAAGGACACTGGAAATCAATGGTGTATCTGGCTATGTAATCCCACAAGCCTCAACCCAATGCCTTCAATTAGAAATGGACAAGTGACCACCACGCCAAACAATGCCCTGGCAAGGAGTGCAAAGATACTTTGAAAACTAGAAATTCCCTTGATAAGAGAAAGAACCAGCAACAAAACCCTAACCCTTTCTCCAAACCCCTCTGTGGGAACAGCCAGACTGGGCCCCTTCACCCTCTCTCTCCCTCAAGAGGCTTGCTTGCTCTCCATTTGCAGACCACCACCCTCTCCACGCAAAACCCATCCCAGAATGGCTCGCTTGGGCTACACAACGGGCTTTTATGGCAATCTTCCACATGGACGCAGAGGACCCTAGCCCCCACCTTTGCGTCCATCATGGAAGCTTCTGATTGGCCGGGGAGCGGCAGCCATGTTAGGCTGCGCTAAGCTCCCATTCAAGGTAGGTTGCAGAAACAAAAATATTTTTAAAAATATTTTTTAAAATATATTTTTAAAAAAATTTGGGAAAAAATTTAATGAAACATTAAGCAACAATTAGAGAATGGGCCAACGATGGTTCAAAATACATTGCCGGTTGCGCCGTGAGACAATGTATCGGAATGCGTCTCAAAAAGTGAGAACAATCCAATATCAATCCGATATAAGATTCAAAACAATTTTTGGACATACCTAGATTGCATCTTAAGATACTAGTTTTCAAGAGTGAAGTAAACTGGGATTAGGAGAGCACGTTTATTTTCTGCCATCCGAGTATTTTTTAAAGTTTTTTTTTCATTTTTAAAGTTATTTTCCTCACATAATGGGAAAAGTGGGATGAAAATAGTTTGCTGTGACACACGTTAAAACAAATGAGCACATCCATACAGTAATAAAGCTATTTTGTATTCATGGAACTATGTTCTGGGTTCTTTGGATCTGTGTTCTTTGGATCTGTGTTCTTTGGATCTGGGTTCTTTGGATCACCAGAAAAAACACGAATAGGTTCTCATAATTGTTTAAACTTTGAGACAAACCTAGAGAAGAACAACGGAACTTACACTGCTCTTCTAGCTGTCAATTATGGGTTGTTTTGTATATTTCCAATCTTTATATAATTTCATATTTCTGTAAAGAACTTAACAAATCAAATTACTGAAATTCTCCGTGTACTGTGGCTTGTTAATTTGCAAAAAAATTGAAAAAACAATTCATATATAATTTACTTATGTTAAATTTTGAATTCAAGTTGCACAGTCTCTGAGAATGATAAATATGTTCAGGTATGTATAGATGTTATAATGACGTACAATCTAATTGAAGAAAATGACTTCTGACTTTGGAACATGATTTCAGCCTCTGATCTATATGATATTATTAAGACTGTGGTCCCTTCCCACCCCAAAAATTATCGTATGGATTGAAAGGCAGATAAAGAGTGCAATTTTCAAAGTTAAATATGGTTCACTGAATTTTCTTCTACACTTCAAATTTCACAAGTAAACCTAGAAAACTTACATGTTCCATTCTGGTTAAAGAATATCAATAAGAAACTGATTTATTTTGAAAGCTGAGCAGTAATTCATAAAATACAAATTGTTCAAATTATTGAAAGCAACTTTTAAGACAACAATACTTGTGCTTTCATTTTATGCTAATTCTTCACCTATAAAATGTGAGGATAACAAGTTTGTATTCATACAAAGGTGTTAATTAATGAAAGACAAACCTTTGCCAGTTATTGACACATTCTTCCGTAATCCTGTTAGGTGGGACATTCTAATGAAGTCATGGTTTTTTACTAATGAACTGGCTTGGTTTCCCCCTCTAAAAATGAGGATGGGAGGAAAGAAAGACTGTCAGAAGGGGCCTTGAAATAATTTATTTTCTGGGTTGTATTTTTTTTATCACAGCAGGTATGAATGCTGCATTTTGACTGCCACATTGTCTCTGAGAAGAAGGGGCATGACCTCAGGAGCAAGGATCGCAAACGGGCTCTTTCACACTTCAGTGCTCACTGCTGTGATCCAGCACTTTGGTCATATTATCCTCTGCACCACAAAGCTGTCCACTAATTATCTCTGAATACGAATTTGATTGAACCTTAATTTTCAGTAATGGGCTCTGAGAGTTGGCAAAGAAAGACAAAGGAGGCATTCCTTTGTCTTTTACTAAACAATAATTGTCTGCCACCAAAGGATGGCAGAACTCATTAACTGCCATGTGCTTAAATATGATCACATTATTTTTGTCTTCTCCACTAAATAGGCTGTCCATCTGCAGGGAACAAAACCAGTCCAGACAATTCTAGAATGGTTTCCTTTTTGGTTACAATTATTCTGAGACCTGAAATCTGGCCCTTTTCAAGCTAACAAACCAGTTTTATTAAAATCTTACATCCCATCCATCAAAATTGTCCCATAAAATTAAGGACTTCACAAATTGCATGCAACCTAATTGGTGAATTTCTTTTTTCTTTTTGGTAGAAATACAACAAAATATTAAGAAGTTAAATTCTGTATATGAGAGCTGCACTGGCTGTAATTTGAGGGAGGCATTTCATTAATATCATGATGCTTGTACAAGTCAAGAATCAACTTTTAAAGTAATGATGGACATAACATGTCTGAAGGCTTTCATGCTTCTGGGGTTTTGTGTTGTCTCCAGCCTTCTGAATGCATCTTCTTTTAAACAGAATGATTTAAAAAGGTTTGATGTCATTTTCCTCCACTGAAATTTAGTATTCTGATACATGCAACCTGACATGTTATGACAAAGATTAAGGCTTTTTCCAGGTTTAAAATGTTTTACACTTAATGCCCTTGTTCTTTAGCTAGGTACAGAGCATAAATATTTGTACTGAGAAAAAAACTATATGAAATTATCAGTTTCTCTTTTAATTAAGAGAACAATAATATTTTAGATATTTTAGTAATCTTAAATACTTACTATTTTACATTTTATAGAGGCAGAGCTTTTTCTTTTCAATCATTTTCATATTACATACCTTGGTACCACTTTAATTGCTATTCGTCCATCCTACAGAGTGCTTGGATTTGTAGTTTCATGAGGAGTTTAGAATTGTCTACCAGAAAGCTCTACAATCACACCACACATCCCAAGACTCTTTGAGATGCAGCTATGAAATGGTTTCGAAGTGTGATAACTGTGTAGTGTGAAATATACGTAGGAACTGGAAATTTAGGATTATGTCCTGACTTCTGGCTTGTTGTGCCCCTTACAAGACAGAATTACAAAGTAGATTTTTTTTTAACGAATGATGACTTGCTTTGGTATAATTTAACTAGACAGTCACACTTCGGACAAAACATTGAATTTTCAGATCCTAGTTCAATTAGCCTATCCTGCTGGCAGGAACTGCCAAGTGGAATGACCAGGTTGTGAACTTAAATTATATTATGTTTTGAATTATATTTTAATATATGTATGCTATAGTAATAAATATTTTGTAATTAAAGTTATATTTAGCTACAATTACCCATTTCCCTTATGTATGGCAACTTCTCAGACACCCTATATTATGTATTGTTGCTTGAGCATCATCACTTCATTATGCACAACAGGGTGCAATATATTGCATGGATGGTACAAGTTTCTGACTCCATAAAGGGCTATTTTATGCATCACATTAATCATTTTATGCGTCTGCAGAATGTATTTATTTGAAGCACATGCTCCCTATTTTTAACCCCCTCCCCTCCCCGGTTCTTAGAGCAGTTTAAAATAAGAAACTAAAAAACTAATAAAACCAACCAATAATAAAACAGAAAATGAGCAGAATACATAAAAATCCATAATTTAAAATTAAGTTTAGAAAAAATGCCTAAACATGCCAGGCACACAAAAATGTTTTCACCTGGCACCCAAGGGAAAAGAGCAAGGAAACCAAGCAAATCTGGGGAAGGTCTTGAGACAAGAAACCTATCTCTAGCCATCGTTCGCTTTATTTTTCAAGGTTTTGACAGCATGTTTTCAATATCGGTATTCATATAATTAAAGAGACACCCTCTGATTGCTAAATCATCATTGGATTGCTAAAGATCATGTCTGGTGCACAGCTCTGTTCATTCCAATTAATCCTGTGGGGAACACCAAGGCTCACTGAAATGGAATTCCAACATATGGTAAATTATATGAAACCCACTGCAAAACCACATATAATTGTCAACTTATTTGTCTTCAACATTACTATTTTTTTAAAAAGATGCTTCCTGTATATTTTTCTTTAAGATGATGATTTTACAAAACACTTAAATAACCCTTGTTTTCCTGCTTTTGCACAATCTTATTCAAACAATATTTCTTTATTAAAAACCAGCAATATTATTTTTACCTGTTTAATATATCCCATTTCATTGTTTTTTTAAATTAAAAAAACACTTTTTAGAAATAATTGTTTTAAATAGCATATTCAGTAATATAAAACTTATATTATATTTGCAAATAGAAATAATATTTGAAATACACTTTGAAATAATTCAAATAGTATGTCTTAAACAATATTGAGTATAAACCAGCCAAAGCAAAATCTGGTTACTTTATTCCCACTGATCTCAGTGTAAGAGTTACATTTAAGCTGGCTAAGGGTATGCACATCCATTTTAAAAAAGTTTTTTCTGAGGAAAATTTGCATGAAGAAAAGTAAAACAGGAAGTATGGATCTTTTCCAATGGAAACAGGAAATACAGCTCTTTTCCATGAAAAGAGAACACATGTACCAATAATTATCTGCATCCCTACATATCCTTTAAAATGATTTATTTTAGAATTGATGTCATCTGTAAAGATTTAATTTTTTTTCTTATAAAAAGTTCATTTCTCCAAATCAGCTTTGGCAAAATAGTGTCAGAAAGTTCCCAAAGGGTAAATGGTTTCAAAAGGAGACAACCATTTTCCATGGACTTTATCTGTTTCTTGCTAAATGGGTTCCCCAAAGGATTTATGTTTGAATGCCAGCATTGGAGCTGGGCACACAACTGCTTAACGCTCTTGTCTTTGGCATATACACCTAATGATGACAATTATTACAAATGACAATTATTCCCAAGAATAGATTTTATGTTGTTCATATTACAGTAGAGTCTCACTTATCCAACACTCGCTTATCCAACGTTCTGGTTTTGTATTTTGTAGTCAATGTTTTCAATATAACATGATATTTTGGTGCTAATTTTGTAAATACAGTAATTACAACATAACATTACTGCGTATTGAACTACTTTTTCTGTCAAATTTGTTGTATAACATGATATTTTGGTGCTTCATTTGTAAAATCATAACCTATTTTGATTTTTAATAGGCTTTTTCTTAATCTCTCCTTATTATCCAACATATTCACTTATCCAACGTTCTGCCGGCCCGTTTATGTTGGATAAGTGAGACTCTACTGTACTTGGTAGAATAAAAAGAAAAAAGAGAAAGAAAGAAAGAAAGAAAGAAAGAAAGGGAAGAAAAGGCTATGTTATCATAATCTCCCAACATGGAGAAAAGTTCTGCCGAAATTCATGAGCTTAAAATATTATATACCAGGGAAGTTTTTGATAATATCAGTTTTAAAAAGCAATGCATCATTTATCCATTATTTTAATTTTATAGATATGTAGTATTTTAATAATCTTGAAGATTCTTGGCTTGTTCTTGTCCAATTGAAAGACAATGTAATAAATCCTCCTTTCCAACTCCCACCAACAGCGTGAAAGTATTTGAGGAGGAAAAGCCAGTTATCTTGCTGTTTATCAAAGTGTTGAGAAAAAATGTCCAAGAAAATTCAATATGACTAGTCCTAATAAAGGTAGTTGGCTTGCATAGTAAATTAGCACTTTTAAAATTATATCTGCAGTTTGCTTGATTATAGTTTCAAATACATATACCTTGAAAAATAATAGCATCAACAGATTATCCTATAATACAGTATGCTCGCTTTAATAGGTTTTTCATTGCTAATATGGCCTCATGTATTAACTGTGCAAAGTAACACAAGGAGAGAAAGTACTATATATTTAAATAGCAGTACTATGTTGAATACTGCTCTGTGTCCTTCTTTTTGGACTACGAGCACCTTCCAGTATTACAGTTCACATTTCTAAGCATTTAGAGATGTAAATATATTAAACAATACATTTGTTTGTGCAAAGCCTTTCTTATGAGCAG